>NW_020203169.1:2409-3999 GCF_001531365.2 Cynara cardunculus var. scolymus | reverse complement strand
AATTTTGACATTTTTCTTCAAATTAAAAACCCATGATGGCTAAATTCATTTAAATAAAAAGGTTTTATATTTAAAACACTAAAACTTAGTGTTTTATATATATTGGGTATAAATTAGAGCATTTGGTACTGTATAGGACGTTTCAGATAATTTCGGGTTGGAACAGGACTTTCTAAGCAACTGCCGGATTCTCTTAAAAATTTTCAACCAAATTAACCTAACTAACTCCTAATCTTATAAATTACTTTCAATAACACTAATATAATCTTAATAAGGGCTAACCTGGGAGTTCGAATTTGATGGCTGTCACAGTCTCCCCTTGTTAGAGAAATTTTGTCTTGAAATTTACTTGCTCACTCCAAGTCAAAGCTTGTTAAGGAAAAGATGTGGGTACTTGCTTCTCAGGGAATCTTCTCTTTCCCATGTATATTTCGGTCCATGCCCGAAGTCCAAYGAACTTTTACAATTGGGATTTGATTGTGCCTCAACTACTTAACCTTACGATCGAGAATTTCGATCGGCTCCTCTATAAAACATAGTCGTTCATTAACTTGAATATCTTCCAGAGGTAGAACTAAAGACTCGTCGGCTAAGCACGTCTTAAGATTCGACACGTGAAACGTGTCATGAATGGCACTAAACTTCGGGGGTAAGTTGAGCTGGTGTGCATTTGGTCCTACTCTTTCGAGTATTTCCAATGGACCGACATACCTTGGACTAAGCTTTCCTTTCTTTCCAAAGCGTACAACTCCTTTCCACGGTGATACTTTTAGAAGAAATTTATTCCCCACTTGGAATTCTAACAGTTTTCTTCGATTATTCGCATAACTCTTCTAACGGTCTCTTGCTGTCTTGAGCCTCTCCTTGATGATTGAAATGTTGTCGGTGGTTTCCTGAATAATATCGGGCATTGTCAACTGTCTATCTCCGATCTCTACCCAGTTGAGCGACGATCTGCATTTACGTCCGTATAGAGCTTTCGTACGGTGCATATTGTATGCTGGTGTGATAGCTGTTGTTATAAGAGAATTCAACAAGGGTAGATGGGTATCCCAACTCGCACCAAAATCTATTGCGCATGCACGAAACATATCCTCTAGCGTTTGAATTGTTATTTCCGATTGTCCATCTGTTTGAGGATGATAGGCGGTGCTATAATCCAAGCACGTACCCAATACCATTTGAAGAGACTGCCAAAATCATGATGTAAAACGTGTATCTCTATATGAAATAATGGAAATAGGCACACCATAACGTGTAACTATTTCATCGATGTAGATTTGTGCAAGCCTTTCCATACCGAAGTCTTCTCGAACAGGTAAAAAGTGCACGGATTTCGTAAGCCGATCCACTACGACCCAAATTGAGTCATGCCCTTTCCCAGTCCTAAGTAACTTAGTAACGAAGTCCATTGCTATCTGGTCCCACTTCCATTGGGGAATCTCTGGTTGCTGACGGAGACCAGACGGTTTCTGATGCTCTGCTTTTACCCTTGTGCATGTTAAGCATCGACTTACGTACTGTTAGCTCTCATTCCTTAAATGTAAAAGTATAGAAAAAGTAAAACAGCAAGTACTGACAGAAGCTGAT
>NW_020203169.1:0-1033 GCF_001531365.2 Cynara cardunculus var. scolymus | reverse complement strand
TGGCTCTAGTTGCAGAGGACAGGTGCTCCAGCAAAGGAAAGGAGGGGAAGGAGGCAAAGAAGGAGAAGAAGAAGAAAATGGTGTTGATTGCTGACAGTGACCAGAGTTCTGAAGAAGAGGAGATCTCCATGAAGGAGATAATGAAGACTCTTGCGTTGATCACAAGAGAATATAGAAAGGGTGGAGACAGGAAGGAGTACAGAAGCTTCACCGAAGGAGAGCGATCTGAGAAGAAAGAGAAGGAGCAGAAGCCCTTTCAGAGGGCTGAAGAGCAGAGGAAGGAAGAGCCCAAAGATGGCTGCTTCAAGTGTGGCAAACCTGGCCACTACGTTGCAGACTGTTGGCCCAAAGGACCAAGGACAACACAGAGGGGTCTGAAAGATGCAGCCTACTATAAAAGGAAGGCTGAGTTTTATCAACAGAAGTCACTTCTAGCTCAATGTTGTGAGCTAGTCACAGATGAATCCTCTGATGACGACAATCAGAAGGGTCTTCTCGCATGGGAAGACTCAGACACAGAGGATGAATTCTTCTGTGTGATGGCTGAAGTTGAGACAGACTCCTCTGCAAGAAATGAACAAGAGGTATCTACTTCCTCCTCTTCTGATTCTTTTGATTTCTTCACATAGATTCTTGAAAATCTCGATCAATGTCATTTGGAGCATCAAGGTTCAAAAGAAAAACTTTTATTTTGTGAAAAGGAAGTCAGATTGCTCACAGAAGAAAGAAATCGTTTTTTCAAAATGTTTGAAGAAGAGCAAACCAAGTTTTTAAATCTTGAAAATACTTCCAAACAAAAGCTAGCCAAGGTGGAAAAAGATTTAAATTTAAAGATGGAAGAGCTAAAACAGATGGAACACGAGAAATGCAATGTTACCTCTGTAAAGGAATTCTTTCAGAAAGAAATGGAATTTCTACATCAAGACGTGCTCGACAGAGAGCTTAAAATAAAGAAATTTCAAGAGGCTCAAAATATTTATAAGAAAATTAAAGTCAACTTGGGCAGAAGAGGTCTAGGTTTCTCAGAGATTGA
>NW_020203168.1:21086-22583 GCF_001531365.2 Cynara cardunculus var. scolymus | reverse complement strand
CCTAATAAAAAACTTGAGTCTTTTTTTAGTCAAACTCGAGGAAAAAATACACCTAAATTCAATTGTTAAATTCGAATGAGACTATTAATAAATCTGTTAAAGGATACGTGGTTTGATAAAAAAATATCTCAGTCATTTTTTATCATTTCCCGATAAAATAAAAAAATCTCATTTGAAGAAGGCTCCCCTTACTACTTGCAAGGCAGAGGCCACTAAAATCCATGACGATCAAGGAGGTGATGAGCATGATCGTCATGAGGGGGAGAATAAGAAAGAGGAACCAAAGAAGACACCCTCTGCCAAACCACTAAAGATAGTGAACTCTACTGCTGTCCTGTTCTCAAAAGACAAATCTCCAGAGCCTAAGGGAAAAGGCAAGGGTAAAGCAGTAGAGGAGTCGCCACAGAAGGGGTCAAGCTCTAAGACGCCAGAAGAGATAAATGAAGAAGAGTATGATGACCCCGATCTCGTTCGAGCTTTAAAGGCGTCTTTGGTAGAGGCACAAGTGAGAAAGGGCAGAGCCCCCATCCCCAGAGCTGGAGAAGGCTCTTCCTCTAAAATGGCAAAGATTCCAGAGGAAACGTCTACGGGTACGTTTGACGCTCTGGTAGGAACTGTCAAGCCAATCCTACCAGAGGGGTCCACCCAGAGGCCGATATTAGAAGAAGAAACCAGAATACCAGAATCTGCCACAGTGGGGAGGGTTTATGAGATCCTTGAATCTATGAGCAAGATTCATATGCAGAAAGTACGCACAGAGCCCGTAACCACTGTTGAGGAGATTCTGCGGTGGCGTTACTCTGCCATGGACACAGAGCCCCCTTATGATCCAGAGCTTACAGGTATGCCCTCTGCCATTGCAAAGTTCCACTTCTCAAAGCTCACAAGGCCACCAGAGCAGGTCTTCTTAGAGCATGTGATTACTTCACTCGAAACAATTTCTCCAAGGACTATGCTCAAGAAGACCGTGCTATATGCTCAATATGTCGTAAAAAGGGATGACGGAAACCTATATACTTTCACAGATGCTGACCTTCACAACCTCTGTGTATTTGACCTAATATTACTTCACAAGATATTGAACAAATACATTGAGAGGAGGTCAACATATTCGATTTCTCTCAGAAGGCTGATTGAGGTTATGCGCGCTCAAATCAAGTTCTATAGCCAAAAAGATTTCGACATCGCGATAAAGTTGGCCCAGCCAGAGCTAAAAATTTCTCCTTCACAGAACAGACCAAGTTGGCTGCTTAGATTTCATCCCAACACCATTGTCCACAATCCCATCTTTGGGTTTGTATTCCTGGAGAAGGATGAAATTCTAAGGTTCTTTGATCCCAAAGAGACGCACAAATATTCGACAGAGTCTCTTGAGTGGGTGTTCAACCTAGTGGTGACTGAGGTGCAGAGAGAACATTTAAGGGCGGATGAAGTGAACCACCTTCTGGAAACGATCAAAGTTCAAGTCTCCTTCAGAGAATGGATATTCAAAGTCTA
>NW_020203168.1:14909-20306 GCF_001531365.2 Cynara cardunculus var. scolymus | reverse complement strand
TGTTCATCTTCTTCATCATCTTGACTGTGTGTTCTTGGTTTATTTTACTCTGTTTTGTTCTTAATATTGTTTCCGCTGCACTTTAATCATATTAAAGTTTATTCAGAGTATTAGATCAAATATCAAAGCTGAATTTACAGGTCCAATAGAAACTGTAGCTCTGACTGAAGGGTGCAGTGCTTTATTGTCCAGTAAAATCCCTCCTAAGTTGAAAGACCCTGGAAGTTTTACAATCCCTTGTTCAATTGGAGGAAAAGAGATAGGAAAAGCTCTATGTGACTTAGGTGCTAGTATAAACCTCATGCCTTTATGTGTTTTCAATACCCTAGGCATAGGTGAAGCTAGACACACCAATGTGACTCTACAATTAGCTGATAAGTCCATAGCCTATCCTATGTCCTAGTTCAGGTTGATAAGTTTATTTTCCCAACTGATTTTATCATTCTAGACTTTAAAGCTGACAAGGACATTCCCATTATCTCAGGAAGACCTTTCCTAGCTACTGGAAGAACCCTGATAGATATACAGAAGGGAGAGTTAACCATAAGAGTCCAAAATCAAAAAGTGACTTTTAATGTTTTTAATTCCCTTAGGTACCCTGATGAGAGTGACAAATGCTCCTATATTTGTTCCATTAAATCTTTGACTCATGAGAAAGAAGTAAATGACATACAAAGGAAAGGATTGAAGCATAAGTGGAGAGAGAAATATTTTAACAAGTTGCTCCAACTATCAAATATCTCAACCTCAGTCTTACAACAACATTCTAACTCTCCTACTCAATCTGAGTAGGACAGGTTCTGCCTTCTTACCATACTCTGTGTTTTTATGTTTAACTTGTGTTTCTTTATTTGTTGTTTTAAAATATGTCGGTGTCAATATTGTTGTGATCATAAGAGACAGTCCCTCTCTTATATGTTTTTGTGTCCTTTTCATTTAAGATGATCATACCATGCTTATGCTTGATTATCTTTGTTTTCTATTTCAATAGTGCTTAGCTTTGAGTCATTTTATTTTTAAAATGATCAAGTCAAACTTGTGACTAATCATCTTTGCTTTTTGTTTCAATTTAGGATCTTGGGCACTGATTTTAGTAGCATATATTCTTTTGGCCATTTATGCACCAAAAAAATAGAATAAATAATGACGTTGCAGTATAAATGCTTGAAATTGATGCCATAGCCACAATAATCCAAAGCTTAAACCATCTCTATTTTTAGTTGAGCCTCTAGAACTAGCCAACCATTTCCAAAGCTTGAACTTGATTCAATTGGGCCTTCATTTCAATTTGGCCAATTTGTAGCCTTGTTACACTCACAATGAGGACATTGTTTCCCTTAAGTTTGGGGGAGGGTCCTAAAAGTACCAAACACTATAGAGTTCATGAAACATATGCATTAAGACCAAAAGACAAACAAAGGAACAAAGTTCCATATCTTGTGCATACAAAAGAGTGTCAAAGTACATCAAAATGTTTGAAAAGGACCAAAGTGTCCAAAAAACCTCAATATGAGATGCATAGAAGTAAAATTGTGCTATGGAGTGAAAAAAGTGAGATGAGGTAAAAGACATGCATTGAAAAGAAAAAGCCAAATGCAAGAACCCAATTCAAAGTCCCAAATTATCTGTTGAATCTAGTATAGCAAAAGAAATGTAGTTTAGCTTATAGTTTGGCAATATGAAAGATTTAAGTTTGGGGGAGCTAGATTTGTGAAGGGCTATGGATATCAAGCATCAAGTCAAGAGTATAACACTTTCATTCAAAAAATTTCAAAAATATGCATATTTTGGCTATCGAATACTTATGCTCAATTTTTTTAGTTAGTTAGAAATTTGAGTCTTTTATTTTGTCATTTTCTGTTGTTTGGGTACAAACAACAATTCAAGTTTGGGGGTGTGATAAGTTGTTAGGACTGAAAATCAGTATTAAATTATATTCCTCTTGAAAGTTAAATATTGTCTATAATTGTAAAAGTCATCGTGTTTGACTTTTCTTAGACAGGTTTGACTTTGACTATGTTTAGAAGTTTGACCCTATAAATAGGATAAGTCTTTGTAATCTTAGGGAGAGAGCTCATTTGTAAAATCTAATATACGTAATAAAGGGTTTGACCAAGTATTCTTTGTTGACTTTCTCTCTCAACTCTTATGAATGTTCTTGAGTGTTAGATCCAGATCTGCCATTGTTATGAAGATTGCTTGAAGATTGATCATTGTAGTGGGACTATCAATTGGTATCAGAGTAGTAATGCAAGAAATCAGAAGAAAAGATCAACAGATTTGAAGATCTTTGAAGATTTTTTTTCTGGAATTTTTTTTAAAGTTATTTGTGTTCTTCATTTTTTTTAGAGTTTGATCCAATTTGTTTTCAAAATCTTCTGTTTGTGTGTTAAAATTTTGATCAAATTGTACGAAATTGTATTGTTAATCTTTTGTTGTTCACAAGATTTTATGTTTTGATCATTAGTTTTTCAAGTTTTGATTGTTTTTGTGTTTTTAAATTATTTTTTTCGTGTTCTTATTTTTTCTAAAAAGTCAGTGTTTTTGATCCATTTTCTAGTTAAAACTTTTCTGTTTTTGTGTTTTTGATAGTTTTTGATCTGTATTTGAATTTTTAGTTTGATTATATTGTGTTAAATCGCTCAAAATTCATGGCCCATTTGGTTTAAGCCCAACAGAAGTAAGTCCATTTTCATCTCATCCTACATCGATTCCTTGCAATATCAGCTCAATGATTCATCTGAGTTAGAAGTGTATCGCACATCAAGATTGGTTGGTGACCGGATTTCTCTTAACTCGTTCAAAGAATGATCAGACTTTTGATCGGATTTCGTTATCGCTCAACTTTAATTTGATTTTTCTAAGTCTTAATCGTTCACCCTTTGAGCGGATACATGAGCGATTTAGGCTTTGTTTTGACCGAATTCGGACATAAGGTAAGAAATCTTGATCGTATTCGGTAGACTAGTAAGCGGTTTATCATCTTTGTCTTGAGCGAATTGAGGTATTGCAGTGAGCGGATAAGTGTCCGGAGACTTTGATAGATTTTCATTTAAACCAAGTTTGTGAGCGATTTAAAGAGCTCGGTCATCCATGTAAGCAAGCTTGATCGTATTCGGTCATCTCTTAACCGGACTATTGAGCGATTTATATTTCAGGTTGAGCGATTTAACTTTAGTCATAAGCGGATTTTGAGAGATTAAGAGATAGAGTTGAGTGTTTTTCACAATCTTGAGCGATTTACATCATCAGTGACCGATTTAGGATTCAGGGATCGATTTTTTTTAATCAAAATTGTTTGATTGTGACCGATTTACCATAAATCAGTTGATTCAGTATCTGGTTTTCATAAATCACTTGGAATCGTCTCATTGTTTGATTTCTTCTATATTCATCACAGTTGCCCATTTGCTTCATCTTCATTTGATTGTATTTGAGTTAAAGATTCTTTGTTTAAAAGGTGGAATCGATTTCRAGGAATYAGGACTGTTCAAGTTTGATTTTAGACGAATTTGAATCATTGTTTTTACAGTGGAAAGGGCTTCTTGAGAATTTTTAGACTTTTTGTGTTGGGTTTGATCAATTCGGCAATCAAATTGGGAAATACTTGCTGTGATTTGTGAAGGAAACATTAATAATCAACATTCAAGCCTGTTCGATTTCGTATATAGTCTTCTCTGTTTTGGCTAGTAATTTGTTCAAGAATAGTGTTCTTCAATCATCGCAAGGAGAGGCTCTTCGTTTGATTTTGATATAATCAATTTCTTCTTTGTCCAGTTTTTCAACCAGTCTGTAAATCGTACAACATTATTAAGATCAAGGTTTCTCTAACAGTCTAACCATCATCACTCAGCTAATTTCAACAGTGTTGTAACAAGCTTTGCTAGACCTGACACGGTCATAGCTTATGAGGAACTACAGCAGGTCCTTGTTGCAGCAATGAGCAACCTGTTGTAAACCTGAACGGAGACGTGATACCTTGGCATATGAAGCAGATTTTAGATCATCATCTACCAATCCTGCTGTTTTGAGTATGGCGTAATGACCTGTACAAAGAAATAAGTCGATCTTCGGTGAAATCGATCATCCAGTTTAGGCAGATTCAAGGAACATCGCTCAAAGAATTGGGTGTTTTTGTTCTAAATTGTTTGAACTTGTTTCCATGATAATATGGCTTGGAGATATCTGCATCCGGTTCTGGCTTATTACTCATTTTAGTTATTGAATCGTTGGGTTGGTAACAACTGCAGGTTCTATCAGACCACTTTGTTGATTGATCCCAGAATTTTGATTTCCTTCGAGTTTGTTTCGAGTGATCGCTCACCTGCCTGTCCACAAGAACAACTCTCTAGTGCTTTGTAAAGGGAATGCACACAGGTTCAAGTCAACTGAAGATTTGATTTGACTACTTGACCTCACAGCTTTGAGTAAAGATTGAGGATTTCTGTGAAATCCTAGAGGAAGGATTAGAGGCGCAGATTTATTTTGATAGAGTCTTGTGTATTTTTTTGATCTTGTGTATTTGTCTTGAGCTTGTATCTTTTTTTGTTTTAATTTTTGTTTCGATTGTAATTTTTGGATCATTTCGTTTATCTGTTTCTGTTTGTGTTTTAAACTGTTTGAGAATCATTGAACTGTTTTCTGTCGCGTAAACTGTTTTTCATCAGTTTCAACTGTCTTTGATTGTTTTTAACAGTTTTTAACTATTTTCAACAGTTTTGACTGTTTTTTACTGATTTTTGACAGTTCTTCGTTGTTTTTTTTTCTTCTAAATTCTCATCAGTTTTTGTGTTTTCTGTTTTTGTTTTTGAGCTTAACTGTTTCTGATTTTTTGTCTGATTTCATCGCATAAATTCTATAATTGATCAATTTTTTTAATGGCAGATATTCTAAAGGAGATGAGAGCTTAGATTGTTGAGCTGGAAAAGAACATAATGGATTATAAAGATACATTCATAAAACAGTACTATGAGAATCACTCTAATCTGGAATGTATCAAAGATTTAAAGAAAAATCATAAAAAAGAATGTGAAAGAATCGAGAAAGAATTTGAGTATAAAATTGAAAAACTCGAGAACACTCTCAGCTCTGTAAGAAAAGATTATGATGAGGATTTGAAGACTTGGAGTAAAGCTAATAAAGATCTTTTCAATAAACTCAAAGAGGTTAGAAGTGCACTTTCAATTGAGAAAAACTCTCCAAGGAATAATACAGAGACAAAGGATTTAACTGAGAAGTTTCATTAATCTGAAAGTGATCTGATTGAGCTAATAAAGCTTTTGAATTTAGAGAAAGAAAAGGTTTTGAAAGCGGAGAAGGATTTAAATGCTTAAAGGAAAGTTACAGAGAAAGAAAAGAAGAGGATTATTGAGATTGAGAAAAGATTTTGTACTGAAC
>NW_020203168.1:0-14074 GCF_001531365.2 Cynara cardunculus var. scolymus | reverse complement strand
CACTTCTGATTTGATTCATCTTAGCAAGAGAAGAATCATGTGCTCCACATGTAAATCAACAGATTTTGTGAATAAGAAAATCTATAACAGATGGAGTACAAACAACAGATATCAGACTAATTCGAATGGTAAGAACAGGTATGATTATAATTACTGGTATGGTTCATATTTTATTCCTGATCATGCTGTTAATAGTGCTGAAAAGAAAATATCTTATAGAAATAAATGGTTTGGAAATTTCAACATACCCCAACCCGATACTAACAAAATAGGACCCAAGGTCGTTTGGGTACCAAAATCTACTTAACTTGGTTTTGCAGGTGTGTCAAGTTTGTGCTGATCAGAATATCATTTCTATGATACACCAATGCAGGGGGAGATGTAATTTATTCCAAACGAGGCTTCTGAACATTTCAGTTCAGGACCCGTGCTTTACCGAGTGTGGTTTCTAAACACTCAGTTTAGAACCCGTGCTTAAAATGTTTCATTTTTTATTCTTTTGAGATTAACTGAATCATTAACTAAATATGTTTTCTAGGGGGAGTCTCTAGAAATTTTGAATAAATGTTTTCGAAAATGGATCTGTTTTCTGCAACGAGTACTTTTTCTGAACAGGTATTTCCTGAGATTTTACTTGCATAATTTCTCATCGTACATAACTCCAATACCTGTTTCAGCTATTCTTCAAACTRTTATTATCACGTCTCTTATACGAAAATCATTTTCGGTGATAATACACTCGTTTGTATTCAAACTTTGTTTTCTGATATTTTTTTTACATTGATACATATACATTCGATAATTTTTTTTGAGTATCAGAATCTATAAACTTGTTCTTACAGAACTTCATTCATTTCTCTCGCATATCGAATAATCTAATTGTTTGTTGCATCTTTCGTTAATTGTACTTAAAGCCAAATTACTTGATCAATTTTTTATCTGATCATTGTGCTTTAAAGAAATAATATTTTGATCAACCATTGTGATCATCTGAGCATAAAATATAAATTTTAGGAGGGACTGAGTGCTTATCAGAAATACCTCTATGGAATGTCAAAACCGACAGACCTACCCAAGAGGACAACCATATCTGAGTGAGCTTTAAATACAAAAGGGTTTGTGTGCTGAGATTAAAATGAAAAAGAGAGGGGTAGTTGTTGTGAGCTAAAAGAATTGACGAGAGTTGTTTCAGGATTAAAAGAAAATGAAAATCCTGTTCCAAACTTATATAATCCGGGCATACCACATAATCAATTAGTTCTCGATTCTTTGGAGACTAATATTGAAAAAAAGGCAAAGCCCAGGCCAATTCTTGTCACAACCCCACCAGCTACTSATTTATCTCTCAAAAAATAAGTGTTTCAATAACACTTGGGGCACACAGCTCATCATCTATCAGTTTTTCATTCGGAGAAAGTTGATATTGAAATCAGAAGGATATATGTCCCCCCTTCAAGTCTTTTTGATCACATATTGAGTCTGATAAATTTGTGTAGTCCACACGGCTTATCTTTTTGAGCTAAAACAGAAGCATTAGTTTCTTTATCTTTCTACACTACACAAATTTAGCATTTTATACGTTATTTTGCTAAAACATTCATAAATATGCTTTTCTTAAGCTATCGATGATTGAATGGAAGACCTGGTGAGATGAGCCTCAAAAAGTCTCATATATACTGTACATCCGTTGTACTGAGTATATCTGTTATACTCACAGGCCAATCTTTTATATAAGATTGAAAACAATTTCATTCGTTGAAATTGGATGTTACCTTCCCATTCCCTTAATCTGAAAAGATTAAACAAGTGGATTTGCAAAGATCTACTTACATCTTCATGAATTGACGGCTTACGTGGAAGATTTCATTCATCTTATGTATGATGGAATGATTCTCATTTCATCATAGGGGGGAGTATGTAATAATGAATGAAATATTCATTTTCGAACATTACAAAGGGAATTTGATGTAAAGATCAAGGGGGAGTAACTTCAAAATTGGCAAAAGACTCAAAAGAAGAAGTGCAACTGAAGATAATTATAGAAAGATTATTCATGTGCTACAATGACTGAGAGATGTTGAATGTGAAGATCATCTTTACAACAGTTTACTGAAGATTAATTCTGAATATTCTTTGAAGATCAAATCTTATACATTGTTTTTGATAATTGTTGTTCTACATTGTCAAAAGAGAAGATCATCGCGATTCTACATTCGAGGGGGAGAATGCTAGAAGATCTATCTCAACAGTTGATTGTTTAAGATTTCAAGTTGAAGGATTCTTTTGAAGATGACATAATGTGCTTAAAGTTTCAAAGTTCAAACAAGACTCAAAGCACAGAATTTCTTTCAAGTCTGAATACAAAGGGGGAGAATGTTAGGACTGAAAGTCAGTATTAAATTGTATTCGTCTTGAAAGTTAAATATTGTCTATAATTGTAAAAGTCATCGTGTTTGACTTTTCTTAGACAGGTTTGACTTTGACTATGTTTAGAAGTTTGACCTATAAATAGGGTAAGTCTTTGTAATCTTAGGGAGAGAGCTCATTTGTAAAATCTGATATACGTAATAAAGGGTTTGACCAAGTATTCTTTGTTGACTTTCTCTCTCAACTCTTATGAATGTTCTTGAGTGTTAGATCCAGATCTGCCATTGTTATGAAGATTGCTTGAAGATTGATCATTGTAGTGGGACTATCATAAGTGTTAATTTATTAACCTTATTACATCATTTTCTTAACCATTTTCACTTGTTTTATTTGCCCATTAGTGTCGTAATTGAGTCTTTTTATGTCATTTTCATATATTAGTGGTCCTTTTCATCGATGTAAGAATTCATCATTTGTTCCAATGAAAATTTGGCAAAAGATGCTTTTCTTTAGTATAGCCTTTGTTCTTCACTTATACTTTGAATGTTTCTAGATTAGTTGATGTTTGTTCTTTCATGACTTAGGGGGAGATTGTTAGACTCCATAAGTATTATGCATGAAGTAATGAAGACAAACAAGTGATGAAGAACCAGAAGGCCGATGGAAGACTTCAAGGAAAAATGACTAAGTCTGAAGAACAACCAGAGGGTCGATGAACTGACCAGAGATGCGATGGAAAGTGCATCTTCATAACCCCTCTGGGTACTAACACTTGGAGTTTCCTTCACTAATTCAACCAGAATCAAGCAATGAAGATATGAAGATAAGGTTGAATTCATACCCAATGGAAGACAGCTGGAGATGACCAATCAACAGCTGGATTCTACAAAGTTTATCTTGTTTTAATGTTTATCCATGTTTTAGATAAGCTTTATCTATTAGTAGAAGATTATCTAAATAGTCTCTCTAGATAGTTATCTTCTTATTAGATTACTAGTATAAATAGGTGGCTAGGCCTATTGTAATCTTTGAGACTTTACGTTTTTCACAATTATTGAAATAAAGTGAAATCTTTGGCACTCAAGTTTATCCTTTGAATGTTCATACATTGTTCTTGAGTGTTCATCATTTTATTCATCCAAACACTATAATTTGGTTATTCTTAACTTAATTATTAGTGTTATTGAGAGATCTGGGATCAACGGATAGAATTTGTCTACAATAACAGTTATCATTCTAGCATCCAAGCGGCACCATATGAGGTATTGTATTGACGAAAATGCCAAATGTTGTTATGTTGGAATGAGGTAGGTGAGAAGCAATTAACCGGTCCCAAGATTGTGCAAGTAACATCTGAAAAGATTGAACATATTCAGGCAAGAATCAAGACCGCCCAAGATCGTCAGAAAAGTTATGCCGACAAGCGATGGAAACCGATTGAATTCAACGTGGGTGATTTTGTAATGTTGAAAGTATCTCCATGGAATGGTGTTATGAGATTTGGAAAGAAAGGTAAGCTTAGTCTGAGGTATATTGGACCATTCAGAATCTACAAAAGGGTTGGGCCGGTAGCTTATCAGTTGAAATTACCAGAAGAGCTCAGTCAGATTCACAACACCTTTCGTGTATCAAATCGGCGCAAGTGTTTGGCAGATCCAAGCTTAGCAGTGCCACTTCCCAAGATCAAATTAGACAATAAGTTGAGTTTTGTTGAAACATCGGAAGCTGTGACTGACAGAAAGATCAGGGTATTGAGAAATAAAAAAATCAGTCTGGTAAAGGTACAGTGTAGTTATCATAAGGGTTTAGAAGTTACATAGGAACTGGAATCTGATATGACAACCCGATACCCTTGGCTATTTGAATAAATAAATTCCGGGATGGAATTCTTTTGAGGGGGAGATAATGTTATAAACGGGTTTCAGACAACCAGGGTTGAGGTTACTTATACGTGGTTATTATGTGAATTACGTGAAGTAGGCATGTTTAATTTAAGAAATGCATGAAGTATATATACATATGAATATGATGCTATGTATGCATATGAAAAGATGATATGTATATGTATATGATAAAATGCACACATGAATAGTGTGAAGGTGCTTGTGCGATAACATGCTTATGAGGAATATATTATTAAAATAGATAGTATCTTCGTGGTGAAGAAAGTTGGTTTTAAAATAATAAAACCCCACTGCCTTTGAGTTCTAAAATAATAAAAAGACTCCACCGCCTTTACAAAAGTATATAAAGAAAGAAAAAGAGATAAAATCATCTCTTATCATCTTATTTTGAAAATAAACCTTTTGAGAGAGAAAAGGGGTGTGTGTGTGGCGGTGAAAGTGTTATTGAGAAGAGTTTGAAACTGTTGTGTGGTTGAATCTATCAATTTGTGCTTGATAAGGTCAGTTTTTGATAACTAAATCTCTTTATATGTTGTTATACTAACTGTTGGGTTTTTTATATTTGATTTTGAAGAAAAGATGGTAAAACTATCTTAACAGTTTAAAGGCGATATGGTTATAAATTTTTGTATTGGAACTGTTTTGGGAAAGATAAAGAAGAGGTTGCTTCTTTAAAACAGTTTTGGAAATGATATCCTATTTTGAGGATTTAAAGGAGATTTGATGTTTTGAAAATTATTGAAAGAGCAGATTGTTCTTGGGCTTGAAAGTTTTGATGATAAAACTGTTTTTCAACGATTATTGGTTGAAAACTATAGAGGACATCTCATCAAGGCGGTTGTGACTTCGGTCTGTCTTTATTTGGGATTAATCTATAGATTTTGTGGATAAAGCTATGGAGGCTGTTTCATCATGACGGTTGTGACTTCAGTCTGTCTTCATTTGGAACTAATCCATAGATTTTGATGAGTAAATAAGGGTGGCGTATCAAGGAGAGGTGTACCATGGGATAAGGGTGGCATATCAAGGAGAGGTGTACCATGGGATAAGGGTGGCATATCAAGGAGAGGTGCACCTTCGACTATAAGGGTGGCATATCAAGGAGAGGTGTACCTTTGGATATAAGGGTGGCAATTGTGTGTGGTTATTATAGCTCTTGCTATTATGTCTTTTAAGAATACAATAGATTTGAGTTCTTACTTCTTTATGATTTGAGGACTCAGGGATGTTGTTCTTATTAGAAATGATAGTATTGATGTTATTGAGAAGGGAAAAACTTGGCGTATGGCCACTGGTTTTGGATAAAATCTGTTTTGGATCAAGTGTTTGACTTTAGAGGAACCAGAAAGGCTCTGGTTGTTCCTTGAAAGGAACCAGAGGGGCTCTGGTTGGTCCTCATAGTAGAACCAGAGGGTTCTGGACGTTGATTTGAGAATTATGCAAGTCTTTACTAAAGTTTTAGTTAAACTGGAGGCTCTGTATCTATAGATAAGAGATCTATGTCAAAATGATATTTTAAAAAGAATTTTCAAAAAGGTTTTATACTTAGAAGTTTCTTACACACAAAAGACAGACCAGAGGGGTTCTGGTTGGCCTACGCGGGTTGAACCAGAAGCTCTGGTTGGTCTTACATTTTGAGCCAGGAGCTCTGGCTAATAGAACCAGAGCTCTGGTCATACAAGATCTTTTTAAAATTATGTTTTATTCTTGGGAAAGCTATTGTATTACCTATGGTGTTGGTTTATGAAAGTTTTAAGAAGTTTACCTACGTAAGAGGCTCTGGTTGGCTTAACCAGAAGCTCTAGTAGAGGAACCAGAGGAGCTCTGGTCCTCTTGTTTGTTGAAATATTTTTTTACGTCTGGTCTTTGGAACCAGAGGTCCGATGGACTCAAACAGAATGTGGATTTACATATTGAGATGTGAAATGATTTTATTGGAATGATGTTTTGGTGATTATCACCCTGCAACTACATGGAAAAAGGGATCTCACTAGACCTTTAGGTCTAACCCTCATTTTGTATTTTCAAATATGTGTTGCAGGAAATGCAAATTATAATGATAGTATGGAAAAAGGAAAATGTGAATTATTTTCCTATGTGCTTAGCTTTATGAAGATCATACTTGGATATGTTTTGAGGGATAGATATTATGAATACAAGAGCATGTACTTGGAATTTTTGAGTTGTGTATTTTGTAATATAGACCCTTGTATTATGGACCTTTGTGGGCTTGAACATGTGTTCTATGATTGAAAATATGTGTTATATGCAATGTGAGTTTTGGGGATGTTACAAAGGGGCCCTTAGGGAGACGTAGAGCGTGTCTCATGGTGGCCACACCAAAGTTCACAGTCATACGGTTGAAGATGAAGGTGATTTTCTCCACCTGTTGACCGTGCTTGTCTTCTTCCTGCACCACTTCAGAAGTAAGCCATAACTGCTGAAGGGCCTCTCTAACCATTACAAGTTCATGGTTGAGAGCAAAGGCGAGTGGCGGCATTTTGAGGAATGCAGCCGCGTCCTCGTAGAATGCTTTTCTTGAAGGGATGTCCAACAAGGCAACATGATTGTTAGCCTTGAAGGAAACATCTTCAGTGGTGAACCTGACGTTCTTGGCAGCCATTTCTGTTTTTGGTAAGAAATAAGAGATAAAACAGTTGTTAGTAAACCAAGATTTGTTTATTGTTTTGAACAATAAAACTTCTTTTGAAAAATCCACAAGGAAGTTTTAGGGTTTTTCAAGTAGAATACAGTTTTTGAAACATGATTATAACCAAGAAAAAGAATGTGTTAATAATCCTTTATGTTTGTTTTTAAGAGAACAAAGTTCTTAAAAATGACAAACATATGTTTCAATAGAATGAGGGAGAAATAGTTCTAAGTAACAAAGAAGGATATCGACCTTAGAGTAGTAAATGAGGTCGAAAGAAAGTGTCTTAGATGTTCTTGATATCTTGATTGCAAAGATACAAAGGTTCGTCAAAGATATTTAAAAAGCGTAAAGAAAAATATGAGGAAGAGATCTCATATTTATAGGTAGGAGGAGAGAAAAGCTAACTAGGAGAGAGAAAAAGACGACGGTTGAGGAAAATACCATGATGAAAAATATGGCATGTTCTCATCCATGATTAGATGGTAATAAATGAGGTCGCGTGTGACAGACCTTTTTGCGCGTCCCAAAGAGTTGCGCATTGTAAAAAGAGAATGTCGTCATTGTGACGGTTCATTAATTATTTCTTTTAAAAACAAAAAAGTTTTTAAGAAAAACAAAAAGTCTCATTTAGTGATATAAAAATCACTGAATAGACCTTTTAAAACATTTTAATCACTAAAGAAGAAAAAAGCTTCAGTGATAGTGTTAGGACTGAATTTTAGTGTTAAATTGTTTTCGTCTGGAAAGTTACTATTGTCTATAATTAAAATAGACATCGTGTTTGACTTTGTATTAGTTAGTTTGACTTTGACTAGGCTTTCTAGTTTGACCCTATATAAAGGGTTAGTCTTTGTAATTTTAAAAAAGAGCCTTATTGAAAAATCAGTTACGTATTATTAGTTTGACCAAACTTTGATTGTTGACTTTTCCTCTCATCTTCTTCTATTGTTCTTGAATGCTAAATCGTGAAGATTGCCATGGATTGTTAGAGTTTTGCTTGAAGATTGATCAATATTGGACTCTCAATTGGTATCAGAGCCTAATGCAGTTTATTTGATTGAAGAAATTATACAAAGTTGCACAATTTTTCTAGAAATTCGTCATATTTTCTTGAACATTCATCTAGTGTTCTTGAGTGTTCATTTTTTTTACAAAATTCTTCACAAATCTTTCATTTTTGGATGTTTAATTGTTAAAATCGTCCGTGAAAGCCGTCAATTCATGAAATTGTAAGTAGATCTTTTCAAATCCACTTGTATAATCTTTTCAGATTAAGGGAATGGGCAGGTAACAACCAATTTCAATGTATGAAATTGTTTTCAATCTTATAAAAAGATTGGCCTGTGAGTATAACAGATATACTCAGTACAACGGATGTACTGTATATATGAGACTTTATGAGGCTCATCTCACCAGGTCTTCCATTCAATCATCGATAGCTTAATAATAGCATATCTATGAATGTTTCGGCAAAATAACATATAATTTGCAAAATTTGTGTAGTATAAAAAGATAAAGCATCATATGCTTCTGTTTAGGGTCAAAAAGATAAACTGTGTGGACTACACAAATTTATCACACTTAATTCGTGATAAAAAAGACTTGAAGGAGGACATATATCCTTCCGATTCAATATCAATTTTCTCCAAATGAGAAACTGATAGATTGTGAGCTGCGTACCCCAAGAATTGAAACACTTATCTATTAAGAGATAAATGAGTAGATGGTGGGGTTGTGAGAAGAATTGGCCTAGGCTTTGCCTTTTTCAATATTAGTATCGAAAGAATTGAGAACTAATAGATTTCGTGGTATGCCCGGTAATTTGAAGTTTAGAATAGGATCTGTTTATTCTTTTGATCCTGACACAACTCTCATCAATTCTTTTGGCTCACAACAACTGCCCCTCTCTTTTTCGTTTTAATCTAAGCACACATACCCATTTTGAATTTAAGCTCACTTAGATATGGTTGTCCTCTTGGGTGGGTCTGTTGGTTCTGACATTCCATAGATGTATTTCTGTTAAGCACTCAGTCCCTCCTAAAATTACATTTTATGCTCAAATGATCACAACAGTTGATCAGAATTATTGTTGCAAATAAAGCACAATGATCAGATAAAAATTGATCAAGAAAAATATATCTTTTAAGCACAAACAAAGAAGGAGTGAACGACAAAATCAGATTATTCAGTATGCGAGAGAAATGAATGAAGATCTATAAGAACAAGTTTATAGAATCTGAATATTCAAAGAATTATCGAATGTATATCAATCAAAGAAAAAAAAATCCGAAAACAAACTTTTGAATACAAACGAGTGTATTATCACCGAAAATGATTTTATATAAGAGACGTGATAATAACGATTTGAAGAATATCTGAAACAAGTATTAGAGTTATGTACGATGAGAAATTACACAAGTAAAATATCAGGAAAAACCTGTTTAGAAGATGTACTCGTTTTCAAAAAACAAATAATTTTTTGAAAACGTTTATCGAAATACTTCTAGAGACTCCCCCTAGAAAATTGATTTAAGTAATGTTTCGGTTTAGCTCAAAAGAATAAAAATGGAAACATGTTTAGCTCGGGTCCTAAACTGGGTGTTTAGAAACCACCAACATTAAAGCACGGGTCCTGAACTGTGTTGTTCAGAAGCCTTTGTCTGGACAAATTACAACCTCCCCCTGAATTTGTGCATCATTGGCATGTTATTATGATCAGCACAGTATTGACGCACCTGCAAAATTAGATCAAACAGATATTGGTACCTAAACGAACTTGGGTCCTTCTTTGTTAGTATCAGGTTGCGGGATGTTATAACTTCCAAACCATCAATTTTTATTAGATATGTTCTTATTCGCGCTTTTAACAGGATGATTATATACAAAATAAGATCCATACCAGTTATTGTTATCATACCTGTTATTACCTTTCCAATATTTCTGAAATTTGTTGTCTTCAGTCCATCTGTGGTACCTCTTCCTATTCACAAAATCTGTGGTTTTTCATGTGGAGCACATGATCCTTTTCTTGCTAAGATTTATCAAGTCAGTAGTGGATCTCACAAAACAAGGAAGATTGTTAGTAACAACAAAATTATGGGATGCAACAGATTCAGACTTATTGACCCAAATACTTTTAACTTTTGAATGAGAATTGGGTGATCCGATAACATACCAAATAATTTGATCGTTGTCGTATCAATCCTTCATTGATTGTGCTTAAAAGCCAAATAACTAGATCAATTTTATCTGATCATTGTGCTTATTTGCAATAAATTTTTTGATCAACTGTTGTGATCAACTGAGCATTTTGATAAATTTTAGGAGGGACTGAGTGCTTAACAGAAATACGTCTATGGAATGTCAGAACCGACAAACCTACCCAAGAGGACAACCATAATGAGTGAGCTTTAAATACAAAAGGGTTTGTGTGTTGAGATTAAAATGAAAAAGAGAGGGGTAGCTATTGTAAGACAAAAGAATTGATGAGAGTTGTGTCAGGATTAAAAGATTAATAGAATCTTGTTCTAAACTTCTAAAACTTGGGCATACCACATAATCTATTAGTTCTCAATTTCTTTCGAGACTAATATTGAAAAAGGCAAAGCCCAGACCAATTCTTGTCACAACCCTACCAGCTACTCATTTATCTCTTAAAACATAAGTGTTTCAATAACACTTGGGGCACGCAACTCACAATTTATAAATTTCTCATTCGAAGAAAGTTGATATTGAAACAAAAGGATATATGTCCCCCCTTGAAGTCTTTTTGATCATTAATTGAGTCTGATAAATTTGTGTAGTCCACACGGTTTATCATTTTGAGCCTAAACAGAAGCATTTGTTGCTTTATCTTTCTACACTACACAGATTTTTGCAAATTATATGTTATTTTGTCGAAACATTCATAGATATACTTTTACAAAATATCGATGATTGAATGGAAGACCTGGTGAGAAGAACCTTAAAAAGTCTCATATATGAAGTACATCCATTGTACTGAATATATCTGTTATATTCACAGATCAATCTTTTTATAAGATTGAAAACAATTTCATAAGTTGAAATTGGTTGTTACCTTCCCATTTTCTTAATCTGAAAAGATTATACAAGTGGATTTGAAAAGATCTGCTTAAAATTTCATGAATTGACGGCTTTAACTGAAGATTTCATTCATTCTGAAGTATGATGTAATGATTCTCATTTCATCATAAGGGGGAGTATGTAATAATGAATGAAATGTTCAATTCCGAACGATATAAGGGGAGTACATTATAAAGATCAAGGGGGAGTAACTTCAAAGATCGGCAAAAGACTCAAAGAAGTGTGACTGGAGATTATTACAGAAGATTATTCATGTGTTATATTGTCTGAGAGTTTTTGAATGTGAAGATCATCATTATAAAAGTTTACTGATAAAGATTTCTCTTCTAAGAGAAAGTTTGTTCGTTATCTGAAAAAATTCATTTTTGGACAAAATGTTAGAATTTGTGTGTCTGAAGATTCTTTGAATATCACATCTTGTAGATTGTTTCTGAAGATCATTGCTGATTCTGTTCTACATTGTTAAAAGAGAAGATCATCGCTGTTTTACATTCGAGGGGGAGAATGTTAGAAGATTTTCTCAACAAAAGATTGTTTGAAGTTTTCATTGTAAAGATTGTTTTTGAAGAAGTCATAAAATGCTTAAAATGACAAAGTTCAAACGAGATTCAACGCGTGCAAATTCTTTCAAGCCTGAATACAAAGGGGGAGAATGTTAGAACTGAATTTTAGTGTTAAATTGTATTCGTCTTGAAAGTTACTATTGTCTATAATTAAAATAGACATCGTGTTTGACTTTGTATTAGTTAGTTTGACTTTGACTAGGCTTTCTAGTTTGACCCTATATAAAGGGTTAGTCATTGTAATTTTAAAAAAGAGCCTTATTGTAAAATCAGATTACGTATAATAAAGCATTGACCAAGTTTGTAGCTTTGACTTTTCCTTCATCTCTCTCAAGTGTTCTTATTGTTAAATCTTAGATCTGCCATGGTTTATTAGTTGAATCTTGAAGATTGATCTTAAGTGGACTATCAGATAGTTTTAAGATAAATAACTGAAAATGACTTAGAATATTTTCATAAGGGTTTCAGTGTCAGTGATAAGACAATCTCTGAAACTGACATTTAAAAACATTTTAATCACTGAAGATAAAAATGTTTAGTGACCATTTTGATTTTAAGAAAAATATAAGTATAAAAAGATATACTTACATAAAAATGTTCAGTGAATGAAAGTGTCACTGAAACAAACTTTTAAAACGTTTTGATCACTAAAGAAAGAAAGCTTCAGTGATAGTTTTAAGTTTTAGGAAAAAGAATAAATAAACATACCTTACAAAGAGTAGATACATTTGCTCAAGAGTTCAGCGATAGAGATAAAGCATTGAATCATTTCACTTACTGATTGATGCGTATAGCTGAAGAAAATTGTTCTTCAGCATTTAGCATCCCCAGTTCGCTAATCAAGATGTTAAATCTTGTCTTATCAAGAGGCTTGGTGAAAAGGTCAGCGAACTGATAATCAATTGGAACAATGTAACACCCCATACCACACATTGCATGTAATACATACTTCATTTACAAGAAATACATTCAGGTCCCAAAGTACAAGAATCTACCATACATAATACATGGTCCAAAAAATTCAAAATACATTTCTTGTACTAATCAAACATTCTTCTACCAAAAACCGTATACATCATGGGAAAATCTTCATACAGACATGCATATAGGAAAATATCACATTTTCCTCTTCCCCTTACCGTCAGCACCTCCTGCAATACATATTTTAAATCACAAAACGAGGGTTAGACCGAAAGGTCTAGTGAGATTCCTTTTTCTATGTCATTGTAGGGTGAAGATCACCAAAACATTATTTAAATCAACTTTTTATATATATATAACAAATATATGACCAAGTAAAACATAATACCAATACCTTGCCAATTTCTCAAAGCCAATTACTCAGCTTTATAAATAACATATTCAACCAAATAGGTTAGAACCAACTAAGTTTCACATAATGTCACTTTTTAAACCTTTTTAATTAAAAACAAGGTTTAATCACAGCTTCAAGCCATAAACCTGTTATCAACTTCTCAATAACATCCAGACTACGATTTTCAATAAAAACCCTGATTCTAAATCCTTAAATCACAAAAAAAAAATAATGATTCTAAATTACAGTAATCTTAGAGGATATTATAGTAAGAGTTATATCACACATCACACATACAAATGCCACCCTTATATCCAAAGGTACACCTCTCCTTGATATGCCACCCTTATCCCATGGTACACCTCTACTTGATATGCCACCTTTATATCCTCATCAAATCTTTTACAAAATATTTCCAATTAGAACAGACTGAAGTCATAAATGTCCCAATGAAATATCATCAGTTCAAAAAACATTTTTATCAAAATTCTCATACTTTATCATAATAAAAGAATATTATAATGATGATCTACTTAATCAAATACTTTAGTCAAAGTACTAAACCGGCCAACCTTGAAATTTGGTCAATATAGACTTGGCCGGACTTCATCTCGAGTCAAGTCTTGACCGATATATCAATCCGGACAACACCAAGTCCACTTGTCTGATTTACAAGTCCGGACAGACTTAGTATTACCCCGATCAAGCCTTGTCTGGTTTACATCTAAACCGAACATTACATTATTTGGACTAGAATCAAATCGGTCAGCCTTAATCATATTCCTACTTCTCCGTTCAATACCCTTGTCCGATTTATATATTTCAAAATGTAACATCCCAATTCTAATTTCCCATATTATTTGCTAAGTGCGCCTAATTTACATTTTACGAAGGATATTATGTGCTTACATGCGAGAAAATGTTAAGCATGTTGAAATTTTACTACAAGGTAACCAATGATTTAGTGGGAGTTTAGGGATGAAATTTTAAGGTCATACTTCTTTGGAGTATATGAGAGGATTTAGAAAATTTCATCCCAATCGGAGTTAGATTGAGAAAATTGGAGAAATCGAGTCAAAACGTCAACAATTAAGCTATGGATTCGTAAAACCAAAATTTTTTAAGAAGATCTTTTTTGGAATATTTTATTGGAAGTTGTAGATTATTT
>NW_020203167.1:15018-25775 GCF_001531365.2 Cynara cardunculus var. scolymus | reverse complement strand
AAGATTAATCAAATCATTAGTGGACTTCACAATTCAAGGAAGATTGTTAGTACCAACAGGTGTATTAGATAAAACAGATTCAGATTTATTAACCCAAATGCTTTTAATCTTGGAAGAATAATTGGGTGATCCAATAACATACCCTTGATAGTACTGATTTGAACGAGAATAGTTCTTAGAAACATTAGATTTAGGACTGCTTCAATAACTGTTCGAATATGAACAATTATAGAAGCTGGTTTTACACTAAGAAGGAGAACTAGTTGAACTTTGAGCACACGAAAAGTCTTTTACTTTTTGTAAAAGCTGGTCTCTTTCTTCATTAACTAAATCATATTTCTTTTTCAGTTCAGTTCTCATGTTCAATTCAGTTTCAAGGTATGTCTTTAGATCAGACAATTTCTTTGAAGTATCCAGGAGTTTACCTTCAAACTCCTTCTGAAGCATTTCGAACTTTTTCTTATGATTAATCAACTCTTGTTTCTCTTCATCTGAGCTGCTTTTGTCATTTTCCGAAGCAATGTCAAGCCACTTTCTTTTCTCAGAAAGCTCTTTAGCAATTGCTGTATACTTCTTTGAAGTATTTATTTTCTCAATAGCAAACTGCTTTTTCTCTTCGTCTAAAGCCTTTTGCTTTAGATCAATRCTTTCAGACAGTTTCTGTAGTTGGCTCTGACAGTCTTCGGAGATGTCTTTCTTTTCTTTAGCATTCTTYGCTCGTTCCAAAATGATAAGCTGCTCAAAATCCGAGATTTGCTTTAGAAGAATCTTTGCGTTCAGCTCGAGAGAGTTAATCTTATTTTCAAAAGATTCACGTTCAGTTTCAAACTTTCTTCAACTTCCATAATCCTCTTCTTTTTTATCTCCATCTCTTTCCTTTCATCATTTAAAATCTTTTCAGTCTTTAAAACCTTTTCCTTTTCTAATTCCAATAATCTCCTTAACTCAGTAAAATCCTCAATCTCTATATTATTCCTTGGAGAGTTTTTCTCAATTAAAAATGCACTTTTAACCTCTTTGAGTTTATTAAAAAGATCTTTATTCGCTTTACTCCAAGTCAACAAATTATCATTAAAATCATTTTCTATATAGTGGAGAGTGTTCTCGAGTCTTTCAATCCTACACTCAAATTCCTTCTCGATTCTTTCACACTCTTCTTTATGATTTTTCTCTAAAACTTTGATAAACACTTTCTCCTTATAACCTTTAACACTCTTTTCCAAATGAACAATTTTCTCTCTGAGGTACTCATATGAAACTGCCATTTTAAAAAAAAAATTGATCAGATAAGGATCTATGCAGTGAAATCAGTTAAAAGAAACAAGAACAGTTAAGCTCAAAAAAATAAAAAAACACTAAAAACTGATAATACACACAAAACCGATAAACGAAATGATCCAAAAATAAAATAAAATAAAATTTAAAACACAACAAATATTATAAGCCCAAGATGAATTGCAAGCCCAATTTCGGATACAAGTTGAGCGGTTTAGCAATTCGGATACTTCGATGCAAAAAAAAATGCTAAGTCCAAAACCGTTCACAAGTCCGCTCAATGATTGTACGGTTTAACCCTTGTCTGCTAAATGCTTCTCTTAAACCGCTCAAGGCAAACTCAGAATCCACTTAAGATGTGTGCGGATTACTTCTTCGCTCAAGCAATGACAAACTATTACTTATGGACACTTATCCGGTCAATAGATGATCGGTTTATATGAACACCGGTCAAGAGGTGATCGGTTTATATGAACACCGGTCAAATTGTGCGATTAAGACTATCCGATATTTGTGCGAATCCGGACAATTATCCGGTCAAGACTTCTACGGTTTTACTCCTTAATCCGCTGAAATGATGTGTGGTGTAACCTGTATCCACTCAAACTTGAGATGTATCAAACAATGTAGCAATTTGATTCGAAGACTTTGTGCGATTCCTCATCTGGTCAAGAAGATTATGCGGTTTAGCTTAAACCGTTCAAGGCTTGTGAAAAATCCGCTCAAGAAATCCGTTGAAGCTGTGTGCGGTTTAGTATAAACCGCTCAAGAATCCACTCAAGTACACCAATCAAGCTATGTGCGGTTTAACCTCAGACTCTGAAACTAATTGAAGCAATGAAACAACCTGTCACAGCAGCTTGTTAAACCAGTTAATACTAAGAATATAAACCGAACAACACTAATTGTATATAAATCGGACACTTGAAATATGACAGCAACTTGCTAAACCGGATATTGCAAAAATAAAATGAAATGCTGTCCGGATATATAATCCGGACAAAATAGTCTTGATTAAAGAGAACTTTGGACAGCTAAGCAATGAAATGATATACCGTTCAAACCTCCGGTGTGTTATCCGCTCAACTAAACCTGACATTAAACCTGACAGTTCATGAGTGTAACAAACACAATTCACACATATATGACAAACAAACTAAGATCAAATCAACAAACAAACACAAAAAGTATACAAATTCATACAAAAATTGGATCAAAATCTGATTTGTTATGAATTTTCACATGAACACGAAGAACATCAAAGCAAACAAATCTCATCAAATCTCTAAAAACAATGATCAAAATGCAAAATCACAAGAATAAAAATGAAACACTATGTTAAAACACACACAACGATCATCATTTTAACAATCAAAAGTCCAAAAATGAAAGATTTCAAGTGAAAATTCATAAAAAAATAAGAACACTCAAGAACATAAAATCATGAAAATTCCAGAAATTTCAGCACTTCTTGACGATTTCTTCAATCAAATTTCTCTGCAAACGTGCTCTGATACCAATTGTGTGTCCCTATTTCACTGATCAATCTTCATATCTTCACAACAATGGCAGATTCTCAGATATAACTTGTAAGAACACCAAGAACATTGAGAGAGAAAGTCAATCTTGATAATACTGGTCAAACTCTCATTAAGTATCAAATCTTACAAATGAGCTCTCCTACTTTCTAATTACAAAGACTAACCATATTTATATGGTCAAACTAACAAACACAAGTCAAAGTCAAACTTCTATAAGAAAAGTCAAACACGCTGACTTTTACAATTATAGACTATATTTAACTTTCAAGACGAATACAATTAATACTGATTTTCAGACCTAACAAAAACTTCGTAATTAGTATTAATCTTACAATTGGATTGGATTTTTAAATTCAAATTATTTTTGGGTTAAGTATTCATCAAGTTAGTATTTTGAATAATTTTTTTATTCAAATAATTGCTAACGTCATCATAACCACGCGCCTAACACCTTCAACAGCCTGTTCCCCACATACCCTTTTAACCTTTTCCCCTCCCTTACCCCGTCTTGACACGTGTCCTACTATATTAAATACATGTACTATCAAGACGGCTCACGTTCTTCAAATCAAATCGTCACAAACCAAACCGCCAAAACTTTTTCATGATTATTGTATTTTAATAGTCAAGAAACGTTTCCCTTCCCCACCCCAACCCCTCCCCATATTGCCGCCTATATATACCTTCTTTCTTCCTCCATTTTCCTTTTACACTTCCATAAACCTGCAACTAATCTCTGACGAACTCCAAACCTGAAACTTCATCAAACCTGCAACAATGGCATCCTCCGCATCTCATGAATCAAACAATAATGATAGTCGAATCCAGTCTACCGGAGCCGACAACCGTGTTATCATCTTCATCCCAATGAGGCCGAACAATCACGCAATCGAACTTCGAACCACTTTGTTTGATGATCATTTTGCCATTATTATTGAGTTTTTCAAACACAACATTCTTCTTCCTGCTCTCACTCTTGCTGATACAGCCGTACCCATCAAGTACGTTCAACAGTGTTGGCAAACCTGTGAGTTTGATGAAGAAAGCAACGGTATAATGGGGGAGATGGACGCCCCTAATGATATGATTTGTTCCCTCAAAATATCGCGGGCTAAGGTTTCCCAGATACTGTGAATTCCCACATGAAAGGAACTTGGAATTGCACCGTTTGACGAACCACCAACCACCGAAGACATTCTCCGGTTCTTGAAAATGCTAGGTTACAACTGTGACCTACGCAACGTCTCCAATTTCAAACGTCAATTCCTTCCACCAATGTGGAATATGTTTTTCTCCATTCTGAGCAGATCCCTTACAAGCAAGCTGGGCTCCTTGGACCAGGGAAATACAAACATAATGACAATAATGTACGAACTGTTCTTCAATCTAAACCTCGACTACGCCTTCCTCATCTTCAACGAAATAATTTGGTGGTGGTCAAGAAGTCGAAACTATAGGCCGCTGGTAAGCCTCTCCCTGCGGTTCTCTTTCCTCGCTACCTACTTCCCAAAGGGCAACCACAACTTCTACCCTTGGCGATCAAAGCCAAAGGGGTATTGAAACAGGATGACCCAGTCCAATCCCTACCCCAGCCAGCCATCCAGAGGTCATCCCTCGGGTCTCTGGAGATGAACAAGCTGAGGAACCAAATTTTCCATCACCCCTCTCTCAACAGAGAGGTGATGAAGAGATAAGAGCCCCTTCCCATCACACACATAGAAGCATGTGTTGCTTTTGACATTGAACCCATAGATCGTTTAGAGCGATCTTCCCTTCGTACACAACCCCCTTCGGTATTTGATCTACTACAGAGTATCTCCACATCAAAATCTCTTCCACAGTAGTAACAGGTTATGTACGTACTTGTTGCATGGGAATCTTGCTCATTGATTCGAATATCTCAG
The DNA here is from genome assembly GCF_001531365.2 of Cynara cardunculus var. scolymus. Taxonomy (NCBI): domain Eukaryota; kingdom Viridiplantae; phylum Streptophyta; class Magnoliopsida; order Asterales; family Asteraceae; genus Cynara; species Cynara cardunculus. Next base: position 21,055 of record NW_020203167.1, on the reverse strand, counting down.
AGACCCTTCCTACTGTGGTGGACTCTGGCACTTTGGCTTCCTCTTCTTCAAGAATTGGCCTCTGGGTTGACCCCTCTGCAAGGATAGGTTTGACGGGTCCTTGCAGAGCGTCGAACGTACCCGTGGACGTTTCTTGGACTTGTGGGAATTTTGATGAAGAGCCTTCTCCTACTCTGGGAATGGGGCCTCTGCCCTTTCTAGCTTGAGCTTCTACCAAGGAAGCCTTTAAAGCTTGAAGGAGCTCTGGGTCATCATAATCTTCTTCGTTTATCTGCACCAGCGACTCTGAGCTTGACGACCCCTTTTGTGGTGATTCCTCCACAGCTTTGCCTTCAGGCTCTGGTGCCTTTTCTTTGCCTTTTGAGAACAAGGCAGCTGTAGAGTCCACTATCTTGACACCTTTGGCAGAAGCCTTCTTTGGCTCATCTTCCTTCTCAGCCTTCTTCTCCCCCTCATGACGATCATGGTCATCATCCCCTTGATCGTCATGTGTTTGGTGGCTTCTGCCATGCATGTTTCCAGGGGAGCCTTCTCCAATCTCTTGAAAATCTTGGTGGCCGCCTTCATCATTTTCTTAATGACCTCTTCTGCGAGCACAAAGGCATGGCTTATGTCTATCTCTGTCGACCACTTCAACTTGGAGACGCTTCTGTAGATTTCACTTCTGAGGAGGTCTCCCTCCTTCACGAGCTGGGTAGTGCAGTCTCTGCTCGCCGTGTTGGAGGCTCAGGCCTCTTTAAGTAGTTGGTCTGTATGTTTGCGCATGATGTCTCCCAGAGCTTCAACCATCGCATCTAGCTCTCTGCAAGTGGCTAGATGGTTGATATTGGCCCTGGATGACTTGGTATCTACGCCGTAAGTGACTGTAGAAGCGAACATTTGCTTGATTTCGTCTTTGAATTTGGAGTAGTCTGTATAGCCCACGGAGACAAAATCAGCGGCATACTGGGCGGCCAACTCTGATAGTTCTGTCTTTAACGTCTGGATTGAAGAAGGATCGAGGCTTAGAGCATTGAACGCCTCTGTGAGATCATCCTTCTGTAGGACAGAGCTCTGAAGGGTTGAGAGTGTTGTCTTGAGTTCTGTCGTTGTTGAGCTCAACTCCTTCAGAGCCTCTATGATTGGGGCGAGGTGTTCTGTCATCGAGCGTGAGATGAACAAGCTTTTCAACTCATCCATCTTTTAGAATACCGATGTGGCGAAGGTTTGAAGCTCCCCCTTTGTCACGTAGGCATCCTGGGTACCTAGATCACCAACACATGGTGACCTAGTAGCCTCAGAGCATGAGGCGCCCTCAGCGACTGGTTTTTTGTTGTCTGCTCGGGGACTTCCACCAGATCCTCGGACTTCTCTGTGAGGAGAGCCTACCGGTGTTCTGTTGATATCGTGCCTTGTAGGTTCAGAGCCTAACATGGCAGAGGGATCAAGTGTGGACATTGGTCGTTCTAGACCCTCTGTCGCGATGACTCTCACGTGTGGAGAGGCAACAGATGCCTCTCTCGGATGTGGCGAGTCCTTGGGCGATGGGACTCTTGTATTAAAACCTTCATCCTTTTGAGAGGATGTAGGAGTAGAAGGGTGGTTGCCCGGCTGTGCGATCGACAGAGGACTGAAGAATGTCCTTTACGAGGTTAGCTAGGGTTGGGTTTGGCATGTGCGCGCCTTGTTCAATAGGGGATCCCTCTAGAACAGGTCCCTTAGAAGTGTGGGTAGCATAGGGAGGAGGGCTAGGATGTGTACCTGAGGTATCTTTTTCTCCCTCTCCTAACTCCATTTCTTCTTCTTCTTCGTCTATGACAACTTCTGTCCCCAACTCTGTTACGTCGATTGGCGCTTTGAACACCTGTTGGAGGTTGAAAATGACATCATGGATCTGTGCCATTGGGGACTCTTGTAGTACGACCTTGCGCAACCTTATGTGCTTGGGAGTGGTAGCCTCTGCGGGGATTTCTTCGATTGCCGTCTCTGCGACCACAACCTCTGTTGGTTGGGCCTTCTTGGTTTTCTTCTTTTTAGGTTTCTGCAGAGGACTACTTGGGCCCTCTTCTTCTGCAGGCCTTTTTTTCTCCTTCTTTTTCATAGAAGAGTCGGCACCCTTCTGTGTCTTCTTGGTCTTCTTAGGTGGGGGCCTTGGGATTCTAGGACCGGCCTCACTCATCTTGCCAGCCTCTGCRGGCTCCTCCATACGTCCCTCAACCCTCATTTTTTCAATTTTCTCACTTAGGGGGATTCCTATTCATGGTCGGGTTTCAGGGACCGGCTCTGGCCTCCTGAATCCATGTCTATAGGCCTTCCTATCTCCTTTACTAAGGTACCTGAGCATGGCTTTGGATAAGGGTCTGGGGCTTCTGTACCCTTGCTCATGCTCAGTTGGGTGGAATTCTTTAAACGGGTACATCCTTGTATTGGGCTCCACATAGGGTAGCTTTGCTGCTATCAGATCTCCACAGGAGCAAAGGTCTCTTCATAGTCAATACCCTCTTCCTGGCAATACCCTTTAGCAACTAATCTTGCCTTGTTCCTCACTACCACCCCTTGCTCATCCTTCTTATTACGAAAAACCCACTTGGTGCCAATAGCAAGCTTCCCAGTTGGCAGAGGTACAAGTGTCCATACCTGGTTTCTGTCAAATTGAACTAGCTCGTCTAGCATAGCATCAACCCAGAAGGTATCTGCCATAGCCTCTGCCACTGTTTTTGGTTCAATTTCACTTACAAAACAAGTGAATAAGTAGAAATTTGAGGATGGCTCTTGCTCCATTTTGTGACATGTTGTGGTTGAACAGAGGGCACAGTTTCTTGAACAATTTGAAGTTGAGGTGGAGATGCAGAGTCTTGTTCAGGTTCTGGAGCTTCGTTTGAGGATAAATCTGGAGGACTTTCAATTATTGGAGTAGCTTCTGGTGGAGAAGCTTCTGGGGAAGTAGTCACAGAGGATGAGGTGAGGGGAGCTTGCTCTGTGATAGATGTCGTGGAGGGACTTGCTCTGGATGCTTGATCTGGATGGACAATTTTGTAGAGGATATTTTCAGGCTCTTTGTCGTCTTCATACCACTCTGCAAAGAGTTGCTCTAGGTCTGGAGTGATTGTAGCATTTGGAGATTTGTCGGCTTGAATTTTCAACTCTTTTGTGAACTTATCTTTTGTCACTTGAAAAGAATCATCAAATTTGACATTTGTGCTAACAACCACGATTTGAGTTCTGGGGATGTAGGCTCTATATGCAGCAGTGTTCCATGCATAGTCAATAAAGATTGCATCATCCCCTTTGGGCTCAAACTTTCCTACAGACTCTCTGTTATTCAGGACGAAGCATTTACAACCAAACACATGAAAGAACTTGATGTTTGGCCTTCTGTTATGAAGAAGTTGATAGGGGGTCTTCTCAAAACGGTTTACCACCGAGGACCTGTTTTGTGTGTAGTAGGCGGCAGAGACAGCTTCTGCCCAAAAAGATAGTGGTAGCCCAGAGGCATTCAACATCRTTCTGGCAGCTTCAACAAGCGTCATGTTCTTCCTCTCTACTACTCCATTCTGTTGCGGAGTCCTTCGGGCTGAGAAGTTATGAGTTATGCCAACAGAGGCTAGGTACTCTTCGATCACAGAATTCTTGAACTATGTGCCATTATCTCTCCTTAGTACCCTAACATGAAAAGCATGAAGAACTTGCAATCTCTTTAAGAGATTGATTAGTACACAGGGAACTTGAGATTTCTTACGAATAAACTCTACCCAAAGAGATTGATTAGTACACAGGGAACTTGAGATTTCTTACGAATAAACTCTACCCAAGTAAATCTTGAAAATTCATCAATGAGTACTAAGATGTATTTCTTTCCTCCAAGACTCTGCACATAGATAGGNGACCCGATAGTTGATACTGTCATAGTAATATAAAATCATTTCTTGATTTTACATAATTATGACAGGAAGGCTATGTCACCTTTTTACTGAATCATTTGTTTAAAAGTCTTAATCAACTGTTGCACCATGTGCTTCTTTTTAAGATTGATCATTTTCTTAGTGTTAATTAAACCACCCCATTTTAGATCAATCAAATCTCTCGTTTCGCCTTCTGAAATTAGTTTTTATAAATTGGACTTTTTGAATTAACTTTACAAGCTATCTCTGTGGGAACGATAATCTGGTACTTTTTACCATTATTACTTGTTACGAGACGACAGTAGTTCGAGGTGTATACTTGCGCCGAGTTCTATTTTTGTGTTGGAATCTAAGGTTGAATAAACCGACGAGCAGTATTTCCGGATGATCTGCCTGGATTGCCACCCGATCGTCAAGTAGAATTTCGTATAGAATTGATACCGGGTGCAGCTCCAATAGCAAAGACACCGTATCGTCTCGCACCTGTGGAAATGAAAGAAATGATGAAACAACTACAGGAATTATTAGACAAGGGTTTTATCCGACCAAGCACATCTCCTTGGGGTGCTCCAGTCCTGTTCGTCAAGAAGAAAGATGGAACTTTCCGGATGTGTATAGATTACCGTGAGCTTAACAAGGTAACTATAAAGAATAAATATCCATTACCGCGAATTGACGATCTTTTTGATTAGTTGCAAGGAGCGAGATATTTTTCTAAAATTGACTTACGGTCTGGCTATCACCAATTAAAGGTACGGGAGGACGATGTACCCAAAACTGCTTTTCGGACCCGATATGGGCATTACGAATTCCTCGTAATGCCATTCGGACTTACAAACGCACCTGCAGCGTTTATGGACTTAATGAATCGAGTATGCTATCTTATGCTCGACAAGTCTGTGATCGTATTCATCGATGATATTTTGGTCTACTCAAAGTCCGAAAACGAACACGCTTCACACTTACGTCAAATGCTAGAATTGCTGAGAAAAGAACRACTCTATGCAAAATTCTCGAAATGTGAATTTTGGCTTCGCCAAGTACAATTCTTGGGACATACCGTATCCGGAGACGGTATTTATGTAGACCCAGCCAAGATCGAAGCAATTCAAAAATGGGAGCAACCACAGAATGCTTCAGAAGTTCGGAGTTTTCTGGGTCTGGCAGGGTACTATCGACGATTTATCAAGGACTTCTCTAAGATCGCCGTACCCTTAACCTCTTTGACTCGTAAAGATGCTATATTTGAATGGAAGGAGGCCCAAGATCGAGCATTTCAGACTTTAAAGGAATGTCTGACACACRCGCCTATACTTGCTCTACCGGAGGGTGACGAAGACTTTATAGTATATAGTGACGCATCTCGACTTGGTCTTGGATGTGTATTGATGCAGTGAGGCAAGGTGATTGCATATGCTTCTCGCCAATTGAAAGATTATGAGAAGAACTACCCTACTCATGACCTTGAATTAGCAGCAGTGGTATTTGCTTTGAGGCTTTGGCGACATTATCTCTATGGAACGAAGTGTCAACTTTATACTGATCATAAGAGCTTAAAATATTTATTTGATCAAAAGACCTTGAACATGCGTCAACAACGTGCAATGGAACTCATCAAAGATTACGACTGTGAAATACTATATCATCCGGGTAAAGCCAATGTAGTGGCAGATGCTCTGAGTAGGAAGACGCGWTCYGGACTTCTATGCTACTCTATCACTCACACGTTGATTAAATATAATCTATTTGATGAGATTCGGAAATGGCAGATTGAGGCTTTGAAGCCTGAGAATGTCAAAGTAGAACGAATGGTAGGATACAATGATTCTCTCTCTGAAGATGGACGTGGCTTGAAGGTCTTTAAGACTCGAATCTGGGTCCCCAAACTTGGCGGCATGCGAGATGTTGTTTTAGCAGAAGCACATAAGTCGTGATTATCAATACACCCAGGAAGTACCAAAATGTATCAAGATCTTCGTTTAGATTACTGGTGGCCTGGGATGAAGACTAACATTGGACGTTATGTTGAGAAATGTACCACATGCTTACAAGTAAAGACTGAACACCAGAAACCGTATGGTAGTCTACAGCCTCTTGAGGTACCGATGTGGAAATGAGAGGAATTAACGATGGATCTGGTTACTAAACTACCGAAG
>NW_020203167.1:12920-14533 GCF_001531365.2 Cynara cardunculus var. scolymus | reverse complement strand
TTATGCAGATCGTCGCAAAAGGCCAATCGAGTTCTCGGTAGGTGATATGGTAATGGTGAAAGTTTCTCCTTGGCGAGGTGTACTTCGATTCCGAAAACAAGGAAAGTTAAGTCCACGATTTATTGGCCCGTTCAAAATATTGGAGCGATCGGAAAACAAGCTTATCGACTAGAGTTACCGGAGGAACTTACGGGAATACACGATGTGTTTCATGTCGGGTACTTACGTAAATTCTTGGGTAAACATGAAGAGACGGTTCCCTTAGCCGAAGTCAAAGTAGACGAGAAATTAAGATACATTGAAGAACCAGAATCCATTCTGAACGAAAGAAAAGTGAAACTACGTAATAAAGAAGTAGACAAGGTATTGATCAAGTGGAAACACCATTGAGGACCAAATTGGACGTGGGAGCGTAAAGATGAGATGAAGGCGAAATACCCATCTTTATTTCCACAACAGTGATTTCAGGGACGAAATCCTCAAAAGGAGGAGGTATTTGTAACATCCAATTTCTAATATGCCCAATTATTTGCTTAGTATATTTAATTATTGGGTTAAATAGAACTTATGATTTAGTGGGAGTATGAGTTTGAAACTTTAGAATTTTATTTCTTAAGAATATATTAGAGKATTTAGAAAATATCATGTCAAATGTATACGTAAAACTGATTTTCTTGTGAGATATTTTCTGGAATATTTTTGTTGGATGTTATAGATTATCTCTTTATGATCGTGTAGGAGAAAACCTCATAGAAAACGGAGGTCCGAGCGAAAATTTATGAATAATTTAAGTATTGATGGTCAAAATGGGTCCTAGCCGGGCCAACCCGGCCCAACTCGAGTTTTAACACTATAAATTGGAGTTTTGGCCCATTTTTCTTGTCATCTAAGTCCAGAACTCACACACACTCTAGAGATGCGATTTTCACACACATAGGCTTGATTCAACTCAAATCAAAGAGGAACTACAAGATCCTTGAAGGATTTGATCATCAAGTAAGGTATAATCCATTCTTTGCACTTGTTTATGGTTGATATCCTTGTTTTATGGGTTGCATGTTGAGATGGAGTTAGGGTTTCATATGGGTTTGAACTTAAGTGTATTAAATGAGTGCATTTTAGTGTTTTTGGCATCAAATGGTCATTAGATTCAAGAGATTATGAAGATTTATGCAAGTTCATCATATGAACTTTGACTTGATTAAGTCAATGATTTGGGAGATAATATAAATGATAAAATAAAGGTTGGATTTTGGTTGTTTATGTCAAACATGTTATATTAAGCTGAGAAAAGAACGACTCTATGCAAAATTCTCGAAATGAGAATTTCGACTTTTGAATGCTTTGAAAATGTGCAGACTTTGAAAATATGTAGAAAATCGTACAAAAATCCAAATTAGGTGAGGCCAATTTCTTTAGTTAGATATTTGAGTCTAATTTATTTCTTATTTTATGATTAATGCATGATTTCGAGCTTAAAATGGGCAAAACAGTTTTGCATGCAGCAGCTGTACATAGAAATTTGGATAAAATGTTCAAATAGGATATGTGTATATCATGGGTTTCTTATATCGGTTGCTTATGAGATTTTGTACATTTACTCCAGGGGGTAA
>NW_020203167.1:10778-11651 GCF_001531365.2 Cynara cardunculus var. scolymus | reverse complement strand
GTTCACTGTTCATCCAATAGTTAAACTTTCCATCGATCCAATGGTAGACTCCAGACTTAGTTGTTTCAGCAACATTTTCAGATTTTCYATCCTTGGCCCTGATGGTCTTGGCAAAACTTTTAAAATAATTAGGATCATTTTTCGGTCCTAATAATCAATAAATTATATTTTATTGGAAATTGTATAAGATTGGTAATTTGGGGTTTTCTTTAGCGTGATGTTACATGTAGCGAAATAACTAAGCATTTTCTTTCCACTAAAGTACAGCATAAATTGACGAGGTGTTTAGATTGATGGATTCGTCAACCAAATATCTATCAATATCATTCATATTTTATGACATATCAATTTGTTGTTGCAAAAAAGATTTCAATAATTTTCTCTTATTAATTAGATTATTTGTCATCATTTTTTTTTATCGTGAATCTCTTTTGGTAACCTATACGTTTAGCTAAAATGAAATAAAAACATAATATCGGTAAAAATTATATAAAATTTATACATTATTAATATATATATACACACACATATGTACATAATAAACACACACACACACACACACACACACATATATATATATATATATATATATATAATTTTATAAAAATTATATACTAGCGGTGGGTTGAGCCTAATTTCAACCTTCCTAATTAGCGGGTGAGTGGTTTGACGGGTTGTTAGCAGGTTGGATTGGAAGGGTTTCACGGGTTGACAATTTTTTGTACACCCCTAGGTGGGAGTGCCAGCTGTGATGACAATAGTATTGGTCTGGTGGTATTCGTGGTGGGTGGTAGCGGGGGGCGCCCACCCCTACCCAACCCCACAGCCACTGCTGTCGTCAACATAGCTCCCACCTCTACCCCACCCCTAGCC
>NW_020203167.1:0-10768 GCF_001531365.2 Cynara cardunculus var. scolymus | reverse complement strand
GAGTGGGTAGCTATGACGACGACAATAATGACATAGTAGTCTGTAAGTGAGGTGGGTGGGGTGCAGTGGGGGTGGGGCGGTGGATGGCAAAGTACTGGGGTGGTAGATTAAACGACGACAACAATGGCATGATGGTCAATGGGGTGGCCAGGGATAAGTGATGGGGTGGTAACAATGGTGACGGTAACGAGACAAGTAGTGGTGGTGGGGGATGATAGTAGTAGCATGGTCATGATGGGGATAAGAGGTAGGCAAAGGGGTGGGCGATGTTGGTTAAATCAGATGCAAAGAGATGAAATTCAATTTCACTTGTGCCAAAGAACGATGAATTCATTAACTTGTGAAATTCAAAAGGATGTCAGTATATAAACCACACAAAGGAATTGGAAATTGGAATGTGGTCAAAGAAATTGATCAACCAATTCCGTGAAATCCCTTGAGTTCGACGAACCAAACAACATCTCAGCTTCTTTCAACGAAACAGAATCAGATGAATAGTTCATCATCTCAATTAGATCATTGAAAATGAAATCATGGTTTACAAACAAGTATTTGCCAAAAGAGTGGTGGCATATAATTATCATTTTACAACATAACTCATGGCACTTGGGCTATTTTTTACAAGGTTACCAACATTGCCTATAGTTCTCTCTTTCAAGAAACTATGGCTTAAAACTAAAACCGAAAATTACTATCGGGAAACAGAGCTTGATCATAAAGTGAAGACATTCAGTTTCTACAAGATGTATCTATATCTTCTTCAATATTTACATACTACCATTGTGTGCGTTTGTTGATATACATCAAGCTGGGAGTTCTGAACTTGAGACTGAAGCTTGGGTAGCCGCAGGTGTGTCACAAACGTTGCACCTACATACTGGGCACACACTGAAACACCACAAAGAGTGGGAGAACAATAAGATAAAGATAAGGTGCTTTAGAAGGTTTGTCCTATTGTTAACATCAAATAATCATTGGCCCAGATGTACCCGGATTACGGTGCCCGTGGAGACCGGCATCCCAAGAAGTCAAGAGTTCAAACTTTATCAAAGGCGAGAAGGGTGGGCGAATTTTGTCGTATAAACTTCCAAAAAGAACTCTTGAGGTCAAATGGACTAAGCACCCATTTGGTTTGACAAAATATTCTTGTGGGATTTGAATTTCATGCAAGAATTTTGAACTTTCGGTTTGTTTGATTTGGAATAGTAGAATTCCATTCTTTATAGATAATTTATAAAAACAAATTATAAGTATTATAAAATTAAGTAAATTACCCTTTATTAATTGATTATTACAAAACGTATATTTTAAAATATTATCACAAACAAATCTTATAAAATCCCATGAAATACCAACTACTCCATGGGATTTCTATATCCAATGTTTGTGGAATTTTATTGAAATTCAGGGATTTCAATTCCAAACTTTCCTGTAAATCAAAGCAGGATTCAAATAGAATCCAATTCCAAATCCAGCATACCAAAAGGCATACTTAGTTGGGGGGTCAGAGGGTGCAGAATGAAAATGGGAATCATTAATGGTGTCTGGTTGCAACGGAATGATTAACAGAACCTAGGCAATGAAATATTCCTCAACAAATTAGGGGGACGGAACTGATTCCCATTTCCATTCCCCAACATTCTTATTCCCGTTGTTATTTCCATTCCCATTCCCATTCCGTAGAATATACCAAGTGTGCCCTAGGTTTTAATGTCAAATATTTTGTTACAAATATAGCAACATCATTTTTCTATTTGGAGGTAAAAGCAATGTGCATCTCGTCTGAAGATGATAATTAGTAGTATTTGCTAGAGGTGCGAATCAGAGTTCAAACCATATAAACTGATAAACCAGACTTGAACCGCAGTTGGGTCAGCTTTTCAGCTCCTATATTTTGGAAATCTAAGGTCCTCGGTATAGTTTGGACTGAAACCAGTTAAAACCAGAACCAGCCCGATCTTATTTTTGTTGCATGTATGTTTCCAGGAAAACATCCCTGTTTGACCATATGCCATCAACTAAGAGAATATTGAAGCTCGTGTTTGAAACAGTGTTTGGCCACTGGCCCTACTTTTTACTCCGATAGTACAAAAAGCAAAAACAAATATACCATCATGCTTCCAAAGAATTACACTTCTTGGGTTATTCATTAAGACGAAGGATCGTGTGAAAATAGGAGTTAAGTTGAGAAGCATAAGAAGGGATCCCAACCCTTGATCACTTTTAATCTCACCTCCGCCCCATGAATTGCGCTTACCACGGAAATCGATCGTGCACCGCATTAGTGTTTCTCTTCAATTATGATTGCAAGGGTAGAGATCCCTTCTTACCCTTCCCACCATAATTTCCATTCTCACCGGAACCCAATCCATTCATTAATAAATATATTAAAGAACCCTTCAAGAAAATAAAGAACTAGTAAAACATTCTGTTCATGGTTCAGCCTGAACCCAACTGGTGAAAAGACCAGAACCTGACCAGCAATTCTGCCTGGTTCTCGGTTCTAGCTTTCTTCAATATTCAATTTCAGTTTCTCTTTTTTTTTCTTTTTTTGGAGTTTGGTGTGGTTCGGGAACAATGCAAAGTGTTTTCATCCATCAAATAGTGAGAGGTGATGAAATTATGTGAGAAGGTTTTTGGGTTTTGAGGAGGATGAGGGATTAGAAAAATACCCATTAACTTCTTTAAGCCATTTGTCTACACAAGGAGCATGATACTCATGTTGGCACGGAAGCACCCTTATTTTATCTCCCTCCTCATAATCAATCAGACAAATATAGCACCTGCAGTCCAACAATCGCTTACATTATCAGCACTCTGATACTAACCTGCAACAGTTTGACCTATTATTTTCAGATTATAAATGTGGCCAACTCTCTGGCCTTACAAAACGAGTAAAACCCACAATTTATGAAGAAAAAAAATGAGTAAAACCCACGTTTTATGAAGAAAATATGAGTAAACCCCACGTTCTATGTATCATGGCCAAGTCACATCAATATAAAAACAAGGCAACTGTCTAAATATTGGCTAAACCTGCCAGCCCTGCGGTTTATTCAATTAAATCACAGTCCAAGCAATAAATTTAAACTAAACACAAAACAAGAGTCTAAGGGTGGGCTTACTGTTGCACATAATTTGGGCCACTTTCAGATGCATCCATCTTCTTGTGACTTTTAAGAAGAAACGAATCTACAACAGACTCTGGTGCAGGTAGCGAGAGCATTGGCATTGAAAGTGATAGAGGCTGTCGATGAATTTCATCCAATACCTAGCGAACAGAAAAAAAATGGTAAATTTTGGTAACTCAAAAAGCCTGTATGTACCACCCCCTTCCCACAAGAAGTGCAATATGTTCAATCATTTTTTGAAGTTTAATCACCTTTGTTGCCCAGTTTTCACAAAACAGCCTCTCTAGCCTCAGGGGTAGAGGCAAGGCCTGTGTACATCCAACTTTCATATGTGAAACATTCATGACTGCACCCTCCTCCACCCTACGTCTGTCTGGGATATAACGGGTTTGTTGGTTTCGTTTAGATTACAAAGTTGCCCAGTGGAAATTTTCAAATATAATGTGTGATCCATCTAGAACCACAAGATTACTTTAATGTAAACGCCTTTTGAGAAAAAAGTATTTGTTTGCCCTTCGAGCATTCTACACTAAATTTTTGCCCAGCAGTCTTAATTTCAAGCCAAAAAGGTGACTTGACCAGTTAGTTGTTAAAGCGATGTTATACAATGTAATTTAAGTGGAACAAAGGAAGTACCTTTATAAAAGCTTTTTCAGCAGATAAAGCTTTTTTCCAAAGAGTAAAGAACAATGCAGATAACAAGCAGAATTATTCAGTTTAAAATTTCTGGAAATACCTCAGATAAAGCCTGAGCAAGCAACACCACACGTGATATGCTTCCAAGGGAACCAACCTCTTCACCCAAGAAAGATGAACCACATGAGCATGTACCATTGCGGTGGAGGCCAGATGCGCAAAATCTAGTTCGGTGCTCTCGCTCATCAAGACCAGCTAAACCTCTTTCTGACATCTACATATATAAAAACATAGTTGATATTTAATCAAAAACAAGAATTATAAAACTGAGACTTGCATTAGAACAATCGTGCAAACAATAGCATCTGTCATGCAACTTCCATTTGGATGTTGGTAATCGAATGAAATCATGGATTCTTGGAGGTCATCTTTTCCATCTTGTTGTCTCGCCACTTAATAATTTCTTTTTTTAAGTTTCATTTAGCAGCCTCCTACTAGTTTCTCATATAATGTATGGCTGTTTGAGAGTTGAAGCAAATCTTATTCAATATACACAATACTTAATAGAGTTATGTGTGTTCAAAATTTTCTGCCACTTGCACTGGTAGGAGAAAATCATCAAAAGTTCACTAAGATTATTGTCTTTTTTTCTCAGCCAAGAATACAACATCAACACTTCCCACTCCTACCCCACATTTCAAATAGCCCTCAGCTTCTCTTCCTCCTATTGTTCTTTGCACAAAACCAGTAGATCGATTAAAATAAGCCTCTTATGATCCAAAGCCACAAAATGAAGAACCAAATTTCTAACAAGTTCAATACTTTTAACAAATCAGAGACTTACTACTCCACCAAATCCACAAACTGAGATGCAGACAAACATTGCACAAAGAAAACATTCTAGGAAAGAAAGTAACCAAACCTTGCAGTAATAAGTTTATGCTTGCCGGGCACAAAGTGACTAAGATACGGCAGAGCCAAGAGAATGAGATTTGACTGGAAACTGACCAGAATGGATTTATTTTGAAAGATCTACTACACATCCTTGTATTTTTACTATCCATCTCTTTCTTCTTTATTGTTGGGAAGAGGTGAAGAGAGATGAGAAAGTGGTGTTTGGTATTTGATGATTTGACAGCTTACCAAATTTTGAAATTCTACCCTATATTGACTATTCAAATGAGTTAAATGAGATCTCAAGAAATCGTGTTCTTCAAGAGCAAGCTATATGAAGTATTGGCATGTAAAATTAGTGAATGTTTATACCAATAATGAGCCAAACGTGAGAGAGAGTACACCCTCTGTCTCAAAAAAATGTGAAGTTTGACTTGACAAATAGGTTGGACTTAGATCATAAGTTAAATATCTAAAATGCCCATCTGCAATGAAAAAGTAGAGACCATGTGCACTAGGGTTGGGTTCCGGTGAGAATGGAAGTTATGGTGAGAAGGGTGAGAAGGGATCTCCACCCTTGGATCAATCCTAATTGAAGAGAAATACTATATCAACATTAATGAGATACACCGGATCAATTCCCTTCTAAAGGACAATTCATGGGTTGGTTTGAAATTAAAAGCGATCAAGGGTCCAATTCTTACACCTCTCATTTAACTCTTATCCTCACACGATCTTTCGTCGTGTGCACTAATAGGCAAAAGTAGTGACTTTACTAAAACCTTACCCAAAAGAGAAATGTTGCATTTATTATGGGATCACCTGAAAAATGATGCATTTATTTTGGAATGGAGTAGATTTACCCTATTTTACTGTTAGAACTCGTACATTTCTATCTTCTACAAGAAGAAAAATTATCCATTAATCTATACACTATCCCCATTTTCTAAAAACCATATTACAAAATCTCAAGTTTTGTGTTAATGTAAGCTCAACTTTATAAATGCTACCTGCTACCATGGGCACCAAAACCAAATCATTAATATTTTAGAATAAAAATAAAATTGAATGTTTGAGCACTGATGTAGGTGGGATGAGTTGCCTCAAAAGATCTCGTGAGCCAAACCATCAATAAGCATGGCATGCTTGAGGTTGCTCATCTCACCATCTAAGTCAAACATGAGCCATGGTAGGCTTGAGCTTGGCAGTTAGGCAAGTAGTAACGAGAGCTTAAATTAGCTGCCACTACAGGTTATAGAAGCCTAGACAAGCCACTTGCTTTACTTTTTCTCTTCAATTAACTGTAATTTTGGTTGTGAAATGTCAAATTTTAGATTTGTACAAGCTTATATGAGTCAAACCTATATGAACTAAGCAAAGGCTCAAGTCTGTACAAACCCATAGGCACCAAGCCAAGAAAAGGCTTGAGCAGGTGGTGAGTTGAGCTCATGCTTTTGGCAAATCAAGCCCAGGCTTTTGTTCTCCGAGAACCAAAAGCAACAAGTCAATCCCCAACCTACTAAATTTTCACTTGCAGGGCAAGCTCAGCCTCAGCTTCCCTTGTCAAAAACACAATGTCTGATATAGTAAAGAAAAAGCCAAACCAAATCAGATAAAAGTATATCCCACCTAAAGGGGGTCCAGATAAAGTGTATTAGTAATGTTGAATTACGCTAATAAATAAATTCACTATGACCTATTCTCAATACATATTATTTGGATATTTTTATTCCTAATATATAGGATTTAATGAGTTGTACTTATTAGTAGTTTAAACCAAGTAGTCTGTTAGTAGATCCTATCATCCTATTATCCAGGAAGTTAGCTCCAGCTTGAATCCTATTTATTCCAACTCGTTGATAAAAGAAAAAATATTGCAATTCAGTTATATTTGTTCTCAAGTAACTTGCTATATTGAAATAAAACCTGATTCTATAGGACATTCAGCAAGCTTATACATTCATACATATATATAAGATAATGAGGTAACTCATCATAAAAATTTATCTAGTGTAGCATATCTATCATGCAGGATTTAACTTTCTATTCAATTTTAAGTTTTTCATTAGACACTTGCTAAATTGATTATTCTAAAAATGTAGTTCGAAAAGAAACCATTGGAAATACAAAAAAATGGCCTACAACGCTCCTCAACATGGTGCAAAGGTCCACCATCGGCCTAAATGTGTTACAAGTTAGAATACCGAATGTGTGCATGCTCAACAAACACATACCTGAGATCTAAAGTGCCTTCGCTCTTCATTTCTACCATGACTTCTGGAATAACCATGTCCACGTCCATCATGACGAAGATCACCACTAATATCAAGAAGCCAGCGATCATGGGATCCTAGATCATCAACAAGACCAGCTGTGAAAATAACCGCTGGGAAATCACTGTTCCTTCTAGAGCTGCGTCTCGATGAAGTTTCCCCAAAGAGCCTCCCACTGTTCCTTCTTGCTTCAAGACTATTAAACTCAGAAATGCCGCTGGGAAAGACATCGGGGGACACACTCCCTGTATCCACAAGAAGTATACGACCACTTATCACATCTCGTTCAACATCAGATGACAAAAATCCCGATCCAGAAGTTGTCAAACCACTTCCAAACATCCGAAGGCTTAGAAAAGAATCAGAAAGAACGAATAAAGCTCTACCATCAGAATCACCACTCATAGGTATATCATTACGATTCAGCCCGTAACTTTCATCAGGATCAAGATTTTCTTCGGTTTCTCCAACAGTGCTTAGACTTATATTGTCAGATGAAGTCATAGGCATTCCTTCATTCCGTGCACTGTATGTGTCGATAGCTGAAGCCGAGTCCAAACCATCATTTCTTGAGACTGACTCATGTATTGGCTGACCTTCATAAGATGTGCTAGCTTTGTCCTCACTACCATTTACAGAATCATGTTTTACAACAGCATTTTTTGCACTATTATTACAGCTTTCAGATTCTCCAGTTTCTGCCTCAGAAGTTTTAGAACTTGTGCACACCGGTCCAGAACCAAATAATGAAGAAGACACACCTGCAGAACTTACAGATTCGACACTAGCAGGAGGAATATTTTCTATAGAGCTGATAGGTGATTCCAACTGCAAGTGGTGGATGAAGTCAAATGTCAACATTATCAAACACGCACACAAGATTAGTCAAACTATTCCATAAAAGTGCATAAAGAAACAAATTTAAGACTGGGAGTAAACCATTATAGAGCAATCATCAAGGGACCTTACCGCAACTGTTTTGGGCCAACAGAAATTAGAACCATAGCCTTATGCCGCTGAAGTGAGTTCACAATCAATTGACACATATTGGCGTTTAACTGACACGTCATATTAAGATGTCGTAGCAGAGCACAGAAGACATATCAGCATGTGAAAAGATGCTGGCAATATTTTGACTCGGGTGGCAATCTAACAGAAGAATCACAGAAGTCAAGAAAAGAAAAAGTAAAACTAAGAATGATGGGTTTCATTGTTTCTAGTCTCAAAACCACAACCAGGTTCTACACTACTACATTTTTTATTCCTGGTTCACTTTGCATTCTGATAGTTTTTCATTATCTTCTATTCCTCTGGGGTGTCTTGCACTTCTAAGACATCCAAAAAATGAAGAGCGATTTTTTCCTCTTCCTGTCCTTTCAGATTTAAGTTCCAACCGTACAGACCATTTAACCTTTTCATTTTATGGGTCCACTTATAAGGTGTTATAAGAAATGAAGATGAGATTGTGAGATCCATTTGCTAGGATGTAAACCAAAGAGAAGATGATACCCATAAAGTGAAGAATGAATGAAGGAAGAAATGGTATATACGAATGGAACCTAATATTGGTTGTAGTGCCACATAATCAGCCATCACTTGGCAATAATGCCAATTAATTAATACAAATATACAATTTGTCTTCTGGTGGTATATCCACAAATTCAGTAGGTGATTGCTAGCTATGTCTACTCAATATGCCAATACATGATGTGAAAATTATAGACCCAAAAGAAATGTTTATTATCCTAGAGGAGATGCGCAAAATCTAAATAGGTATCTGATTCAACAACAAAAAGAAAGCAAAACCTCTAATGAAAACCACAAATGCAAGCTGCTATCAATAAGAAAGAATATATTCATGCCATATGAAGTCGTCTATAACCATAATCAGAATTTCTCTATTGGAGACCCAAACACTACCATTCAAGCTCAAAAAACAATGATGAGAGTACTATGTATACATACATGATTATTCACAAGAGCATGGGCTATAGTATTGACTTTGTCTGTTCAATTTTTAATACTCACTGATATCGAAAGGTGATTCTTCCATCTAACAATGGAATCCAGAACATCCTGATCCATCTCACTTTTACCTAACATAATCCATAACTAACTTGAGTTTAATTGGAGATCAGTCAATTTCCTCTTTTAAACTCATGCCAAAACAATAAAAGCATGAAATTTGTCAATGATTCATTGCAATTTCAAAACCCAGAGCTCTTATTAGCAAAAACCAGATAAAGCTATTCAGTAATACAATCTTGCAGCAATAATAAGAGCCAAAAGGTAATTTCCATCTTTTTATGTTATGGCACCGCTAAGAAATATTGATACACATAATCGTTTATCAAGAAAGCGAGTTGCACGCAAGTAACAAAAAAAACCCAAAAAACCCTGAAATCAGATCGAAACAACCATCAGTTCAACACTCAACATCAGATTAACACCCTAAAACCAATCATCCAAGAAATTGAAAAGCCATAAGACCAAGAAAACATTAGGGTTCCGGATGCGTAAACGTTGACGATGATGATCAACTATAAACAGAAACATATAAAATCCAATTTTATGTAAAAAAACATACCTCCAACACAGAAGAACGAGAAGTGGAGTTGGAGGTGAGACCACATAGTAGTAAAGATGAGAGCCTTTTCTTTGTTCGATTCATTCTTGAGGGCTTTGAAGATCGATCCGACTCAACTCGACTACTGCTCGAACCCATTTCAGATGCAAACTGACAAACCAGGGAGATTAAGGAGATGAAGAGGATGATGATGGAGCGAGTGAAGAGGACAAAAAGTCGTCTGGTAGAAAATAGAGAGGAGATGAGTTTCGTATGATGGTGGTAAGAGGCCTTTTTGTTATATTTCACTTTCTACCCATGTGCCTGTCAAATGTCACATTGAGGTCCAAAAATAGAAATATTTTAGGGCCCCTGGTTCATTACCGTCAACTTTTCAATAATTATACTATAAACATATATATTAAGGGTTTTGAGATTGCTTATAAAAATAACTTATTGATTTATTTGGTATGACATTAATAATAAACATTTTAAGGTATTTAGATAAATAGTTTATACCGGTGTCAAACCGGTAACAAAGAGATTTTAAAAAGCTAAAAACATTCTAACTTATAATAAATTGACAAAGACTTTCGTAAAAAAACATAAATTGTTTTAAATAAGCAATCCCAAACATCCCCTAAAGTTTTAAAACCTTTGTTATTATTATTATTATTATTATTATTTAGCATGTACAGTTAATTAATATGTATTATTTAATATTGCTTAAATACATGTTTTAATGCATTGTATTACCCCCTAACATCACTCTGATCCAATCGTCGTCCCTTTAGTCTCTCATGTGACATTTAAAGCACTGTGGTTTTAAGGTGGTTGTTGGTTGATTATCTAGCGCGTGGTTTTGGTTGATTACTTTGAACAAGTGAGAGGTAAGTTCTTGAAGGTTGAAAGATATTGCAATAATATAATACTGGCAAACCCAAGTGATTTGTTTGATCGAACTTGATTTGGGATACACAAAAGGATGCCTCTCATGTACAAAGTTACTTTGATCAAGCGTTTACGCCTTTTCTAGATGACTGATAAGATAACATCTTTAATGTGTTATAATGTTATAACCAGGTCCAAGACAACCTGGGTTGAGGTAATTTATACATGTTTATTATGTGGATTACGTGAAATATGCATACCAAAGTAGAAATGCATGAACTATATATGTGAACATGATATTGTGCATGCATATATGTGAAAAGATGGCATGACACATATGATTTATACATGTATGCATGTGGTGTGAAGCATACATG
>NW_020203166.1:0-22952 GCF_001531365.2 Cynara cardunculus var. scolymus | reverse complement strand
TTTAATTCAAATTCATTTATTCAAATATCTGTATTTCTTAAATACAAGTTAGTGTTTCAATTTTTCTATCTGATTTTAAATTTATTGATCGTGGGAATCTATATTTGAGGGGGAGTGTGAAATTTTATCTGTTTTTGAATATCTGATCATATTTTGAGGTGAAGTGAATTTTATCTGTATTGAACTAACAGTTTACATTTTTCTTATAGGTATTTTGAGCATTATCTAATTTTTGGAAGATGTAGAGTTTAGAAATATAAGTGTTTGGCCGATTTAGTCTAATCCGGACAAAACTTGTCTGATTTATTGCAAATCCGGACAACACTTGTCCGATTTAGACTAATTCGGACAAAAGGCTATATGATAAACTCTTATCCGGATAAGTTTAGATATGTTTTACAAGGGATTGAGCGGATTAGTAAATCGCTTGTTTGCTTTGACCGGATTCTTAAATCGCTTGACTCGTTTATTCTTTCAAGTCCTTAAATCGATAATTTCTTGAGCGATTTAGTCTTTCTTTTCAGCGATCAAGTATCTTCATTGAGCGATTTATCTTTTAATCGTTTGAACCTTGAACGATTTATTCTTAAACCAGACAAGTCTTAACCGGTGTTCTTCTAAATCGTCTATACCTTGAGCGATTTATTGTCCGGATTAACACTTAGTTGATTCTTATTCCATAGATCGGACACCTCTTGACCGATTTATTCTAATCCGGACAACCCTTGATTCAGAATTTGAATGAGTTTTGACTTTGACTATAAATAATCGATAATCGATTCATTTTTACTTTTTATTCCCATTACTATTCATCTTCGTCTCCAGTCAATCGTTCTCTGGTTAATCGCTCAAGATCTTCGAACCTTCATCTAATTCTTCCCTATTCTTATTAAGGTTTTCATTTGTTCATTCTTGTCGACTATAATACCTTGACGATATTGAAATCTTGGACTGTTTATACCTTAATGTTGATTCGATTCTTGTTGAATCTAAATCGTACCATAATATGCTTAATATCCAAATAAATCAGGTTAATCAAACTGAATCGTATCTAATAAAGTGGTTTTCATGTTAATAGTTGGTTCAATTTCTTTGTTTTAGTTGATTTTTTTGATTAGGGTTTGTTTTTTAGTATTTTTTTTAGACTTTGGTTTTGACCGGATTTCTCACCGGAGAAGGTGACCGAAGAAAACTCCGATCAACCTTAATCCGGTTGAGTTTGTCCAGATTAATTCTTTTAGACTTAGAATTTTTTTTGGTTCTTTGTTGACTGGATATGTAATACGGTCATCATTTTTTTTCTTTAATTTTTTCTAATTCATTTTTTAGAATTGTTTAGTATTTTTTTTAATGATTAGTTTTTTTTGTTTAGTATTTTTTTTTGTGATTAAATTTTTTTTGTTGGTTTTATTTTCAAATTTTTTTAGTATTTTTTTTAGTTCAATTTTTTTAAGTACTTTTTTTACTTTGAATTTTTTTTGAATTACATGAATAATATGGGTTTTAATATCTTAGATTTTTTTACAGGTTAATGGCGGACGCTCGACATCAATCTGACGAGAAATCACACATTCCCTCGGTCAAATCTGATAACATCCCAAACCCCTCATCTAACCAACCCATACCTTCTAAAACACTTTTTCTCCAATTCAAATACCTTGAAATATAGCCAAATAACCATGCCTTTAATTTCGATATGCCGGCTGAATATCAGATAATTCCCGAAATACTGAGAGGACACCATATAGCCTACTCCCTGTCAGCCAATACACCTGTCCCAATGGTGTACTTACAACAGTTTTGGAGTACGCTTACACTGGAAAAAGACGGCGACACATTCTATTTTAAAGGAGCAGTGGATGAATACATTAGCCGTTTGACTTTAAAACGTTTAAGAAGGATTCTCCGTCTTCCCGGACCAGGCTCTACCGAATATGAACAATTTATAACTGATGACTAATTAGGCCGTGACAACAAACGGTTAGGATACTCGTAAGAGTTGACTAACCCGTCACAATTCAAAAGACGTTTTCTGCCATCAATTTGGCTTCTGCTGTTCTCCATTCTGAACAGATGTTTGACGTCCAAGACTATGGGAATAGGTACATGCAATAGTTCATTCCTCAAATTCTTTCATGGGATAGTCTTCTCTCGTAATTATGACTATGCCCTGGTTATCTGGAATGAACTGGTGGAGCTTGTGAATGCAAAGCGATTTCCTTCAAAAGCTAGAAAATTCATGCCCTTCCAGAGATTTCTACAACTAATCATAAAGGCGATGATGAATGCGAATGAAGACATTCTGTCTAGATCCAATGCTGAAAAGGGGCCGACATTCATCATGTCTAGAACTCGGCAACATATAGAAGTTGAAGACTTGGATTCTATAATGAAAATACCACCAGAGCTTTTTACCTTGGCTGATCAGACTGCTTAATTTGTGGTAGACTATAGGAGAGTTATAGATCCTATAGTTCAACCAGAACCAGTTGAACTTACCCTGGGATCACTCCATGCCTTAGTTGAGCGAGAGGTGTTAGCAGTAGAAGAGAGAGTTCAGGAACAGGGGTTACCTGAACAGGGTAGTGTGCTGAGAGAAAATTAATCTGAGAGGGGTGAATAGGAGGGGGGAGCGTCTGATCAGGAAAGTACTTCAACTGATAGTACTTCCACAACTTCTTCAAGTTCGGAAGATACTGAAACTGACAACGAGGCAGCTCTTGGTGATCATGATGGGGATGATGATAATGATGATGATGGTGCTGACGACCATGCTCAAACCATTCCTTCACAGAATATCCCAGTCGGAGCATTGGTTGATGATATTAACGACATATTTCCAGAATTTCCTGCTCAACATACTTGTCCAAGTCTACATTCATTGTCGTTTGATGTTGAAGAATATGGAGTTCAATTTGATGAATATGACCGTATTCTACAAGGTGTTGAAGATTAGGGAGAAACAGTTGAAAATGATGAGATGATGTGTGGAAGGGACGAAGAAGAACATGGTGAGGGTGTGAGTGGAGCACAAAAAGAATATCAAGCTCCTTACCTAGCCGATACACATAGCCGGGCACACACATCTACTACCGACATTCATTCATTGAATGAAGGTATTGAACAAGACATAGCTAGCCTAGCTATGCAAGCACACCCAACCCATCCACTCAACTGGTTCTCAACAACTAGTTGTTTTAATTGAACACGGGGATATAACACATCTGCTATCTACTTCTCATTTGGAGAATGTAGTTATTGAAACAAGTAGGCCGCTGCCCCAGCCTACGACTTCGATTCAGTACACCTCGAGTATAGAGCCGATACACATAGGTACACATGAGTCGCGAGTATCTGTTGTTCCAGTTGCAGTTCTTAGTGAACTTGCTGGAACGACCAGAGTGGTGTCATTTGACATTTCACAAGGACAGGTCGGAAGTCCTACCAGTGCTATCAATATTCCAACACTAAACGTAGGCACAACAGTTTATTCAACTGGTAATCTAAGTGATCCAGGTGTTAGCTTACCAGACTTTGTGTCACGGGAGTATCTAGACGGCGCCCTAAAGGCTGTTCAAGAAAACATGGATGCACAGATTGCAAGTCTGAAAAGACTTTTGAAAGAGAAATAACTAGTTGAAGAAGAGCAACCATCTGCGCCATCACCACCGCCTGTACCTGAGCCGTCGGTACAAGAGCAAACGGTGGATGAACTCAAATCGTTGCTGTACGCTAAAGAGTTTTTGGCCTTTCAAGATGTGATTGCTTCTAGCTTCACCAAAGTTAGTAAGTTAATCACATCGAACACCCAAGATCTTAAAAGCTTAATGGATGCCCTCTTTGAACGGATTCTACTCTAGAAGAGATGTACAGATCTCAGGCCACCTCTCACAAAAGAAGGCATGATGACCCGGAGGATCCAAGTCATCATGAGGGGGAGAGGAAGAGATAGAGGGTGGCTAAGACGTCTGCTCAGGCTCTAGGTGTTGAAAGTGAGCCAGCTACTTAAGATATGAATGCTGAAGATTCTGCCCCGGAGTCTACATGGGAAAGGATAATTGAGGCTATTATTGTAGAATATGAGGAAGAAATGGAGACAAGTCCTATGATCGAGCCAATGGTTGAAAAGCTGGCGGACTCCACAGTAAGGACAAGGTTGTTATTGGACTTGTCTGCCAATGTTTGTTTCAATGACGTGTTTTCTACTGTGCTGGGTGGAGAGCAAGATTTTGGAGAGGATATCGAGAACATTGATGAGTCAACTGGGCTGTACTTTGACTTTGAAGCAGATATCAATGAGGAAGATCTAGTTTTCCCAGTTCAGGGTGACCGTCAGACAATGCCAGAATCCTCCACTGCAGCTATAGCGGGTAGATATGATATTCCTGCTTCTAGAGAGACTGTTGATCCTACAGAGATATTCACAAGGAATTATGTACCATTTGAAATTAGAGAAAATGTTCCAGGGTATGATAGGGCAAGGATCCGAGAGCCGTATCTTGAAGATATCTACTTCGGAATCTTCCTCCGACACCGTAAGGCTCTGAGTGGTGATAAAATCCTTGGTATCCACCGGGAAACCAAAGATTATTGCTTGGAGTACAAGCATTTTCTGAAAGCCAAGCGTCTGCCTATTAGTGAAGTTCGTACCAAACATCGGGTTGTTACAATCAAATAGATTGATGCTCAAAAACTTCTGAGAGTCTGGTATCCAGTCTTCACTGTGACAAGACAAGATGGGCAAATCTGGAGATTCAGTGAAGCTGATTTCTCGAACTTATATTTGGAAGACTTGGAGTATATGTACTGCGAGATCATAAATATGACCAATAGGAAAGATGGAGCTCTGGTTGCTCTTAATGCAATTAAAAGGTATATGTGGTGTCATGTAAAGTTGGCTATGGTTATAGATATTCAGATGGGTCTTGAAGATAGTCAAAGAATCATCAATCTAAAGAGACCTAACCAAGACTTAGAAGATATTGATGCTTATCTAGTTTACATGATTCTTGAAAAACCAGAGTTCGGGGTTATATACTTTGCTAAGCATCAAGTGAAGAAGTTTATGAGATTCAGCGAGCTAAACAAGTATTCAGACGGTACAATAAGACTGGTGAGACGAGCACTTGACATGAAGAGGGTGAACAATGACAAAGCTGTGGAGTCAGAGAGATTGAGCTCTAAAAAAAGATATCTGTTGATCAATGCCATAAATCTACTCGAGGAGAAGATACAATACCAGAACGGTCTAAGGAGGTTGGAGAAACTTCTCGGACTCAGAAAGACAAGATTTACAAGAGTTCGAACTTGAATCCAAAGGGGGGAATGTTGGATTTAAGTATGTGCGTTATTGTTGTATTCAAGTTCTCCTTATTTTACATGCTTTGTAATAGAGTAGTTTTATTCCTTTCTTAGTATAAATAGTAGTTTCCTTTGTAATTGTAATTAGCAAGTCATTAGCATTTTGTAACCTGAATTAGCATTGTAATTTCTCTCTCAATCAATCAAGAGACATTTGGTGATCTACTCTCTCTTCATCTTATTCATCTTATTTCTTGAAGATCATAATCATGTTTGTATTAGAATTTGGGAATTTCATGTCTATATTTGATAATGTCTTGTCAATTCTGACAAGCTTTTTCGTGTCTATCTTTGATAATGGCTGGTAAATCTCTTGCAATGGTGTCAAGAGTCGGAAATTATGACTTGTTTTATTTTCACCATCCCGACAATTTAGTGTGGTTGGAACTACTTTTTGACTGTTTGTTAATATAGTAAACATATTAAAAACATAGATTAATGTTTTAGCACATTATGTTGATTAAACGTGAAATTAACATTCATTTATATAGAACATTACACAAACCTTCTAAATTATGTAGATAGAAAAATCCTTGATTTCCCGATAAGATTGGGGGTATCTTTGGAAATACGGGAATGCAGGGAAGAAGTCTTTCTTGTCCATTGGTTCTTGAAAGCTCTCAATCCCTGCTTCTCATATATTGATTCTCTTCTCGTATCGGTTCTTCATCAGATAATGAGGCCATGCACAAACTTTCAATATCCGTACTTATTTCCCATCCACTATAACATATACCACCTTATAAAGCAAATCTATAGAAGTCTTGAAAAGAAATCTCAATGCAAGGAGTATTGTTTATGTTAGTCCCGAAGGGAATGGCAATAAACATAAAGTAATTGTCGAAAGGGGGGTTGAATACAATTACACAGACTTTTTTCAACTTTTTAATTCTTATTGATTTATATCAAGAATTAATACACACAGAAATACAAAAGATTGTTGCGGAAGATAGGAAAGGAAAACCTGACCTAAACAATCTTACAAGGAGAAGAACTTTCAAGAACAACAAAAAGAGTTCTTGAAAGGAAATGAAGAACACTAAGAATTTCTTCACACACAGGAGAGCAAGGGA
Organism: Cynara cardunculus var. scolymus; assembly: GCF_001531365.2. Lineage (NCBI taxonomy): Eukaryota > Viridiplantae > Streptophyta > Magnoliopsida > Asterales > Asteraceae > Cynara > Cynara cardunculus. Next base: position 16,518 of record NW_020203166.1, on the reverse strand, counting down.
GTAGAAGAGAATAGCCGATTGCTTTGAGAATACACTAAGTAATCTTGCAAAATCCAGTTGTGTGCATGGGAGATGCACACTGCCTTTTTATACTACCTTCAGCATTTAATGCATGGGGACACTTGTCACTTGAGGATAAGAAGGCAAGGGTTGACTTGACCAGTGTTGATATCTCATATTCATCGTACACAGTGTGCATACAACACAGTTCATGAAGAGACAAACTTTGCAGAGATATGGCCAGTCTGTAGGAAGATTTCCTTTGGATGGATATGTAGCTTCAAGCAGCTATTCACAAATCTTCGGTCCATGAAGATTTTCAATCTTCGGTCCATGATCTTCAATCTTGAGTCCATGAAGATTTTCAATCTTCGGTCTATGAAGATCTTCCTTCAATCGGCTTGTAACTTCAAAATATTTTCAATTGCATTTCACCTACTTCGGAGTCTTGGTGTGTATATTAGACAGTTGATCCACAACACCGCAATCGGTGACCTTCTGTCTTCACATCGGCTAGTCTTCGATTTTGCCAATGGCTTTAAGTTACCAAGACACCAATATACAAAGAACCAATAACTATTAAGTGTTGCTAAGGTAGAGGAACAGATCAGTGGGTCATCACCAAATCAATAGGTGACCCAACAATCTCCCCCTATTTGATGATGACATAAACACTTAGAAAGAAATAAATACAAGATACACAAACTCTAAAATTCTTTGAGAAGAAGAACTTATAAATTATGTGACCCATGTACATATTCTTTTTGGGTTCTTTTCTTTTTTTTGATTTTTTTTAACTATAAACATATATACAAAACAAATAACGAAACAGAGATAAAATAAAAAAGAATGAAAAATTTGAAGTAAATACTGAAAAGTCAAATTGCATTTATACTAGACAATGAATTAAAATACTTACAGTGAAGAAGATAGTTCAAGAAGAAGAAATCACATAGGAAAGCTAGCAATCATCATCTACTTCCATAACATCTGAATCAGCCACTGCAAGAGCATCTCTTCTCTTAAGTTCATTTGAGATCAATGTATAAAAGACTCTTTCGACTTCACCAATTTTGATTATACTTAGTATTACGCGCAATAGCTGAGAATCAGCTATAGGTATCTCAGAAGCTCGAAAAATCGGAGGCAACTACTCGCGTCCAAGAAGAATATTCCATGCTCAGGAGATGACAAGATAGTTCCTTCCGGATGACAAACATCTGAAGGAAGGGTAAGATCAAGATGTGAGACATCAGGAGCCTTACCTTCCTTTGATAATTTCTGAATAAGCGAGTCTTAATTCTTGATGGTCTTCGAGGCAGAGGCGAATTTAGAAGAGCTGGCTTTGCTTAACATTTGCTTTAGAAAGGAGAGTCGTGGAGGGGAAGGCAGCTTGTAATGCATCTTGATCATTTGTATTTTTTTTCAGAAGGCGATACAGATGACTCAAGACAAATTCCTTGTACATGCTTCTGCTTTTATTAAGAAACTTGATGATCTCCATCCACTCACTAAGACCGTAGGAATTGATCCAAGATAGCTTTTCTGTCCTTACTACTCCGTCTTCTCGACCAATAATCACATAGATCATATTGGAATCATAGGTCAATTTTTGAGGACATTTGATTATGGCACTGACAATTCGATTAGTAAGGAAGCGTCGAAGAATTGATTCATTAAACCATTTAATTCTTTTCTCTTTGGTTTCTTCAGACTCAGAAAGTGGGACCAAGGAGTGAGGTCTGTTGGCTTCCTCAAATTGCTTTTGAAGAGCAATTGAGTTGGTCGCATCCTTAACATAAATACCTAGGAGATGAAGAACAGTTTCTTGAGGACATGAAGCTTTAAGCACAAGTATATCAGCTGAGGAGACTTCAGATTGATATCTAGCAATTTTAGCTGCTTTAGCTGCAGCAGCTTCTTCATCTGAGGTCATAGGTGTCTTTCCTTCTCTGTGAGTTGGGACTAAGTCCCCAGAAGCAGTGGGAATATCATCTTGAGAAGGTATAGTACCAACATCAATAGATAATGAAGGCATAGAGCACGGTTGCTCCCCCTCAATAGGTATTGTGGCTCTTTCATCATGATCAAATAGCTCCCCCTCAATAGGAGCATCACAGTCTGACTCAGCTGAGGATGAAGAGGTAGAAGCTGAGTTGTCGTCCCCGTTTTCACTGATAGTAGGGACAACTGTCTTCTCCCCCTCAGTGGGAACATGGGAAGGTTCACTAGCAGGAACAGAAGGACCCTCCACATTAGCATGTGAGGAAAGCACAAAAGTAGTAATATGAGAAGTGAGAGTAAGGGAGCACCTGTGGCACATAACAGACGTGATATACCGCGATGAAGACTGCCAAGAAGAGCATAATCGAACTCAACACGTCGACTGACGTTGGCTAACATAACCCTGTCCTCTTCCCTGAACTGATTGGGACCCAAGTCAACAGATAACTCGGTATCTCTATCCAAGAACAACTTAGATATCTGTGTCTGTGCATCCATCTTGGAGTGAAGATTAGTTAGATATTGAAGAATTGCCTGATTTGTGGCAGCTTGACTTTCCGATCGAGCACGAAGATCAGCTACAACTTCAGAGATGCTAGATTGAGAATCGGAGAGAGCAGTCATACGAGCATCAAGAGAATCAACCGTAGCTTTAATAACAGTGAAAGCAATGCCATGATCTGTCAAGGCGGCACTGTGCTGACGCAGTTCAGATGTAACACTGGAGGCAAAGCAGTCCAATCTCCCAGATAAATCAGTGCTGAGGGAGGCCTGTTAAGAAATGAGCAGCTGACACTGAGATGTGAAACCTCTGAACATGTCCACCACCTCAGTGGGTAGGGCATAGATCACTTCAGGAGGGGAGGGAGCTGAGAACTGAAAGCCCGGTGCAGAAGGGGGCCTTGAGAGAGAAACAACAGCTGGAGTAGAGGAACAAGCTTTGATTGGGCTTTCTGACCCACGTGGAAAAGAAACACCAACACTCTCAGTACCATTGGCGCTCTGAGAGTCACCGATGGGAATATCACTGGTGTTGGCGTGAGGCTCAACATCTTTATCAACGATATCAGCATGAGGCTCAATATCTCAACAACACTGGCGAGAGGCTGAGTGTCTGTATCACCAACATCGGCGAGAGGCTCGGTGTCTGTATCATCTACGCCTGCTTGAGGCGGGTCACCGATTACCACTGTAGTAGAGGTAGTAGGCTGGTAAGGCTCACCACCTACATCCATAAGAAGATAATGGAGAAAAGGGATGTCAATATCAGACGGTGCTGATAAATCATCCATCTGTGCAATATCATCAAAATCATCGATCTCGGGTGATAGGCCGTGAATAAGTGGAGGAGAGGAGAGACCTCGGAAAGGGGAGGTATCCGAGTCATCACCAAGGTCATGTAGAGATGCCAAGGTGGAGTGATGTGGGATCCCCATATGTACAACAATGTTCTGTTGAGAGGGCACTGAGGAGCTAGGGGGTGTAAAGCAGATGTCTTGGGCTCAGGAGGACCAACTTCAACAACCTTGGACTGTTGAGAGTCCTTGGTTGGAGATGTGTTTTTAGCCCTTTTTGGCTTCTTGGTCTTCGTGGAGGAAGAGCCAAAGGCGCTTTCAAAGTCATAGCCTCAGAAGCAGATGCGGAGAATGGGGGAATAAAACTATCTGCCAGCCGTCTCCGGATAGAGGAGGCGGCCTCTTTTGAGGCAGTAGCTGAAGAAGTAGAAGGGGGAGGGGCCACTGACATGGAGGAGTGATGGGTGACCGGAGCAACATGAAGAAGGTCCCCAGCTACTGTGGTCACAGAGCACTCTCCCCATACAGGGTGAGAAGAGGTGGCAAAAGAAACCATACATGAAGGAAGAGGAAGATCTGTAGACTATGATGCCTTCTTCAAAGTCTGAATGCTAACTTGAGACACTTTGAGGTCATAGAAATTATCAGTATCGGCCGGCATACGTGACCCAAGTTTATCAGCAATCAACATGGATATAAATCTGATAAAAGGCACATTAGAGCATTTGACACTACCCATCTTCTTTACCAACTCTCCAAACAAATAACCAGCAAAGTCATTTTTTCTTTGAAAAATCAGTGCATGAGCTAGTTGGGTAACACTAGTGGGTGACTGATCCATCCCTCCAGTTTTGGAACTCAAACATTGAATAAGATATGAGAAGAAAAAGTTCCAAACACCACCCATATTCTTCCTATAAAGAGTGCTTTGTTTTATCAAAGCAGGGTCTTGCACATAATCCATAGTAGAAGCAACAATATGCAGGTTATCAACATATACAAGTTCATCATAAGAGGGGTAAGTAGGAAGCTTTAACACCCTCCTCAAATCATCAGCAGTAAATGATACATCATTAGCAGATAATATAGTGGCATGCACAGCTTTGGTAGAATCATCATATACACAAGTAGCCCAAAATGCACGTAGTAGAGATTTACTCATCTTTGGAGAATAAGTAAAAGCTTTGAAAAGAGGGCACTTACGAAGATATTCGATGATGATGAAGAAATCCGGATACTTTTATTGTGATCCAACAATGCCACAAAATTGCATGGAGAAAATGTAATATCATCAGCAATGAAGGAAACAGATTTCTTAACCTTTGGAGCTTTGGAGGGAGTTCCAACTTTAGAAGCCATGGATGATGAATCTTGAAAACACACAGTAAGTTCTTGAGGAGATGAGAGTTTGAGGTTTTAGAGAAGATGAGAGTTTGAGATTTTAGAGAAGATGAGAGGTTGAGGGTTTTATAAAAATGAGAAGAAAGAAGGGAAATGTATATTGGGTAAAAAAGTGAAATCTAGTGAAAGTAAAAAGGTGAAGATAGGGGTGTGGGAGATGGTTCTTGGGTGAGGGAAGAGGAAAAGGTGAAGAAAGAAAAATGTTGGGGAAAAGGGGACACAAAATATTAGGTGGATGGGATGTGAGATAGGGGAGAAGGTAGGTGAGGGGAGAGGGGGTGTGGGTGCTTGGATGAGAGAAGAGGGGATAGAGGAAAAAATGTTTTGAAAAAAAATTGTTAGTGAGAAAAAGGGACAACACCGAATGGTTGGGAGAGGAGAGGAATGGGGGTGGCCTAGTACACGCCTTACCGACACAGAAGGCGGCGCTTGACAGACCGTTCGGTGGGCAGTGAACGACGTGTGAGGCAGGGGATACGACGCAATCTTTGTCAACGTCGTGGGAGAGGGAGACAAGCCGAATGGGATCGAGTAAGGGAGATCGGTTTAAGGGTAGGGAGATCGTTGTGGGTAGAAGAGGTTAAAGGGTGTAGGGAAGAGAATTGGGTTTAAACCGATTCGGGATGTATAAATCGGTTTGGGGTGTAGGAGAGGGAAGGGGGATTGGCTTGTGAGGGTGGGTGTATAAATCAGTTTGGGGTTTTTGATTAGTTAGGGAAAGAGGGAGAGTTAGGTTTGGGTTTGAGGGAGAAACCGAATGGGGTTGGGGGTGAAAAGGAGATCATGTTGTTGAGAAGGGGAAGCCGAGTGGGATGAGATAGGTGTGAGGTAGAGATGGGGAGTCCGTGTGTGGTGTTTTAGATAGGGTTGGTTTGTGTATGGTTTAGGTAGGGTCGGTTTGTGTATGGTTTAGGTAGGGATCAGTTTGTGTATGGTTTAGGTAGGGATCGATGAGTGGTTGTATAGATTGGTGGTGTGATTTGGTGAATGGAAGTTGGTTTGGGAACCGAGGGTGAATGTAGGGATCGGTTTGTATATGGTTTGTAAGAAGCCGAAAGGCAAGAAGGGTAAGCCGAATTGGGATCGGCTTCTATGAGAGGGAAGCCGATTGGGTAGGGTTTAGAGAGAGAGAGAGAGCGAATGGTTTCTATTGGAGAAGAAAAGGAAGGAAGCCGAGTGGGTTTAGGAGGGTTTTCGGCTTGGGGTAGACGGATTAGAATCCGTGTGAGATAGAAAGAAAGGCGAAAGGGATTGGGGACGGGAGGAGTTAGGATCGGCTTATGGGGGGAATATGGCGCCGATCGGTGAGGAGGCTCGGTGAGGGGTTATGTGTAGAGGTGGGTTTCGATCGGTGTGTAGAGAGAGGAGGCCAATTGAATCGGCTTGAGAGTGAGACCGAAGGGGAGAAGGGTTCGGCTTAGGAGCAGGACGATTGGTGAGGAGGGTGAAGCCAAAGGGGGGAAACCTATTAGGAGAGAAGGAATAAGGGGTTAGGGTTTAGGTTTGGCCCAAATGAAGAGGCCCACACATATTTGTTAACATAAACTGTAAAAAATTAAAACCATTACATGTAAATATAAAATAAGAATTTGTTTTCTTTTATTTGAACATAAAATAAATTTAAAAAAAAAATACGATTTTTTTTAATTATATTTAAGATTGCACACAGAGACTCTTTAGAGAAAGAAATAGAAATTGATTTAAAAAAAATTACATGAGCGTAAAACCCATCTTTTTCAAAAATCAATATTTTAGAAAAAAAGAGAAATCATATTCACACAGAATCCAGACTAATTTTGAGCAAACGACACAATAACATTTTTAGAGAAGACATACAACCCAAATGTATTAGTGAAAACTCAAAAATTATGTCAACATTTAACATTCCTGACTCACTGATTAAAAAATTAAACCGAGATTCATCAAGAGGCTTGGTAAACAAGTCAACAAGTTGATAGTCTGTGGGGATAAAATGAAGTTCAACATCACCTTTCATCACATGGTCTCTGATAACGTGATACCGAATATCAATATGCTTCGTACTAGAGTGAAGAACTGGATTGTTGGCAATAGCGATGGCACTGGAATTGTCACAGAAAATAGGAATTTCTGTGAACAACTGATTGTAATCAGCTAACTGATTTTTCATCCATAAGACTTGTGCACAACAGCTACCTGCAACAACATACTCAACTTCAGCTGTTGAGGTGGACACATAGTGTTGTTTCTTGCTAGTCCAACTGACTAACTTTCCACCCAACAACTGACAACTACGAGTTGTACTCTTTCTGTCAACTTTACAGCCTGCATAATCAGAATATGAAAAACCTGTTAGATCAAAACCTGAGTCTTTGGGATACCAAAGACCCAGATTGGGAGTACCCTTCAGGTACCTGAAAATGCGCTTAATGGCTGCCAAGTAAGATTCCTTAGGGGTCGCTTGGTATCTTTCACAAAGACATGTGAAGAACATAATATCTGGTCGGCTAGCAGTAAGATAAAGTAAGGAGCCGATCATTCCCATATAACTGGTCACATTTACCGATTTGCCATCGAGATCTGCATTCAGTTTCAAGGGGGGGTGCCATTGGAGTTTTCATGGAAGAACACTCATTAAAATCAAATTTCTTTAAAAGATCTTTAACATATTTGCTTTGATTTATAAAGATTCCTTTGTCGGATTGTTTGACTTGCAAACCCAAGAAAAATGTGAGTTCACCCATCATACTCATTTCATATTTACTTTGCATGAGTTTTGAAAACTTTCTACACATAGATTCTTTTGTGGCACCGAATATGATATCATCCACATAAATTTATACAAGAATGACATTACCTTTATGTTTCCTGAGAAAGAAGGTATTGTCAATTTTACCACGGGAGAACCCGTTTTCCAAAAGAAAAGTAGAGAGAGAGTCATACCATGCATGAGGAGCCTGTTTGAGACCATACAAAGCTTTGTCTAATTTATAGACAAACCCTGGATGTTTAGGATCCTCAAAGCCTGGAGGTTGTTTCACATAGACTTCTTCAGTAAGTTTCCCATTCAAGAAGGCACTTTTGACATCCATCTGGAAAACTTTGAAGTTCTTGAATGCAGCATAGGCAAGGAAGATTCAGATAGCATCCAACCTTGCTACCGGAGCAAATGTCTTATCATAATCAATGCCTTCCTCTTGCCTGTATCCTTGGGCAACAAGTCAGGCTTTGTTCCGAGTCACCGTTCCGTTCTCGTCCATTTTATTTCCGAAGATCCACTTTGTGCCAATAATTGTTTTGTTGGTTGGTCGGGGGACCAGTCTCCAAACTTTGTTATGCTCGAACTGCAGCAGTTCTTCTTGCATGGCACTGATCCAGCTAGGATCATCAAGGGCATCTTCAATCCTTTTAGGCTCGATGAGAGATAGAAAATTGACATACAAACAGATATTACCAGTACCACGACGTGTTTGGACACCTGCTTGTTGATCACCAATGATTTGCTCTATTGGTTATCTCTTGTCCACTTAGTGGCAGGAGGAAGAGGAAGAGGAAGAGGAAGAGAAAAAGAGTAGAGGCACCGTCAGCATTTGTTAGAGGATTGGAATACACAACTACTGAGGTTGGGTCACCGATGTCCCTAGTAGCAGAAATAGGAACATCGACACCAGTTGAGGGTTCCACACAAGAAAGAGGTGTCGGATCGGCTGGTTCTTGTTCAGGACAGTCCGATGGGATATACATGTTGAATGAAAGATCTTCATTCTCATCTTCCTCAACAGGTGGAACATCATCTCCATTAGAATGTGAAGGTCCACCGACTGGAGTTGAATTCTCAGAGGAGTGAGATTCCAACCACTTGTTTAGCTCAAGATCATCACTTTGGAATGATGATGTTGTAGGCATCGATCCAGATTCATCAAATCTGACATTGACAGATTCATCAATGCACTAACAACGCAAGTTGTACACCCGGTAGGCTTTAGAGAAGAGAGAGTAACCAACAAAGATTCSTTCATCAGATTTAGGATCAAACTTTCCTAACTGATCTCTGTCATTCAGAATATAGCATGCACTACCAAACACATGAAGGAAGCTGATGTTTGGTTTTCTGCCATGAAATACTTCATAAGCAGTCTTATTGTGTCTTTTCACAATTATAGACCTATTTTGAGTAAAGCACGCTGTATTGACAGCTTCAGCCCAAAAATAGGTCAGAAGACATGCTTCACTTAGCATTAAACGTGCAGCTTCACATAGTGTACGATTTCTCCTTTCAACAACTCCATTATGCTGTGGAGTCCGAACTGCTGAGAAATTTTGAGAAATACCCTTGTCATCAAAGAAGCTTTCAAGAAAACTGTTTTTGAATTCAGTGTCGTTCTCACTTCGAATTGATCTGACAAGTTGACCATTCAAGACTTCAGTCCRCTTCACAAAGTTGATAATTTCTTCAACTGCATCACTCTTGTGTTGAAGAAAGAAGACCCAAGTATATCTTGAGTACTCATCCACAATAACAAGAGTATAACATTGTCCACCCAAACTTTGAACACTCACAGGACCACAAAGATCCATGTGGAACATGTGCAAATGAGCATAAATAGAAAAGCACATCTTGGACTTGAAACTTGCTTTGGTTTGCTTSCCTTTTTCACAAGCAGCACACAGCTTCACATTGACATATGACATCTTCAGAAGTCCAATAACCAGGTCTTTACTAGAAAGATTGTTGATGGTTTTGAAGTTGAGATGAGACAACCTTTTATGCCATAGCCAATTTTGATCAGCAGTAGCCTCAGAGTAGAAACAAATGTTGGCGTCAGAAGAGCTAGAAGAGTCCATGTTGATTACATAGACATTATCCTTTCGGACACCAGTTAATACCTTCTTGCCAGAAGAGTCAAGAATAGTACACTGGTTTTCTTCAAACTTCACAATGAAGTTGAGATCACATAGTCGACTGATGCTTAACAGATTGTGCTTCAGTCCATCCACATAAGCTATTCGATTGAAGGTAACCGAGCCATTAGAAAGAACACCATATCCTCTAGTACTACCTCTGGCATTATTTCCAAAGGTTACAGAAGGACTAGGTTCACACACATAGTTGATCAACAGGGACTTGTTTCCAGTCATGTGTCTTGAACATCCACTGTCCAAGTAGCATATCTGTTGGTGTCCTAAGCTCTGCAAACACAGATAAATCAGTTTTTAGGTACCCATTTTACAATGTGTCCATTGGGGTTAGGAGTATCTTCTTCTTTCTCTTCTCCTACTGGCCTAAAGATTCTTTCCTTAGGACAGTTCTTGGCCATGTGAAAAGTGTCACCACAATTATAACATTTTCGATAAATAAACATAGATTTAATAGGAATTAAAGGTGTGTGCTTAATCGTGTTAACATGCTTTTTGGATTTTTTGAGAGAAGAAGAAGCTTTGGAAGGAAGGACAGAGGAAGAAGAGGGTTTTGGACCAAGAATCCCTTTTTCAGACTCAGGAAGAGGTTTCTTAGAAGAAGTAGAAACCTTGGAAACCTTTTGCAAAGAAACTGGTCTAGGAACGAACTCAGTAATAGAAGGTACTAAGGTACCAGTCTGAGAAGCAACATCTGACTTAGATGAGGTAGCCGAAGGCTTATGTTTCATCTTCAGTTTGGATTTTGGCTTCTTATTCTTGATAGGCTTGTCCACAGACTTGCCTTTCTCAGCCGCACAGAAACGACGATTCAAAGGATGCTTTAGATGCTCAGATGTTTTAGATTTAGAAGAACATGCATCAGAAGATTCCTTAAGAGAGAGAGAGAGAGAGAGAGTTAAACACACAGTCGACAGGAACATTCTCAGATTCAGTGTTTGAATTTTTACCTTTGACAAAAATTCCGAACTTAAGAGATTTTCCATTTTCATTGGATCTAGGAGAAAAAGATCCAACAAAATCAGATAAGAGAGATGGAGAGGAGGAAGAAAGAATGTGAGTAGAAATGCACAAAGAGTCATCAGGAGCACACAGTTCCAAATCATCATAACCTAGTCCAGTCTTTACTTTGATAGGAAGTTGATCATGTAAAATTTCATCTAGGTTCTTGGATGATCTAGCCCATTTTTGAAGAATGGGTTTTTCTTTCTCCAGCTTCTCAAAGAACTTAGTTTTTTCTTTGTTAAGAACATTGTTTATTAACTTTTGTTCTTTAAGGTCATTTTTCAATTTAACAAAGTCTTTCAGTTGATTCATGAATTTATGTAACTGACTAGTTAGACTTTTGATTTCAAGGTCAGCTTTCTTCTTAGCAGATCTAGCATTGTAAATATCAACAAATAAAGAATCATAAGCTTGAACCTTTTCAGATTCAGAGAGAGAAAATAAGTTGTTTACCTTCTTTGGTTTGACCAGATCTTTGGCATCCTTAAAGGTAGAAGGTAGATCAGCAGCAGCAGCAGCAGAGGAGGAGTCCTTGACAGAGTCTTCTATCTCCTGGATGTTGGCCATAAGACACATATTTTCCATGTCCTCATCACTGGAGGAAGAGGTTGGCTCATCAATCCAGTCATGAGTCTCAGCGATGAGACCCTTACCTTTTCTCTGAAGGCTCAGGTTCTTTGCCTTTTCTCTCTTGTACTTTGCCTTGTACTTATCGTGAGAGGATCAACTAGAGGGATGAGAAGGATGACGCTTAGAGATCCTTTTGCTTTTGCACTCAGCAGCAAAGTGACCTTTCTTGCCACAGTTGAAGCACTCCTCATTGGACAGAYCAAGAGGAGCTGACTTAGATTGATCTAAGGTTCTTCGGTCGGTGACCTTAGATCTGGGAGAGAAGGTAGAAAAGCCCTTTTTGGCATACCTTTTGAAGTTGGTAGCCATCATAGCCATGTTGTCAGCCAAGTCATTAACTGAGAGTTCATCATCCTCATCATCAGCATCATCAGCATGACTTTCAGCAAGATATTCTTTTCTGACAACAACTTCTTCAGTGTCAGATAGATAAGTGATACGAGGTTCACTGACTGGCTTCCTCGTACCGTTGGAGAGAAGGGCAACAGGAGAAGAAGTTCTGGGATCCTTCAATAATGCCTTTTTGAGAAGCTTGGTTTGCTCATAATTATGGAGAGTTCATAAAGAGTAGCCAGAGGCATATTTTTAAGATCTTTACTTGTCTTGATACAAGTACAGATGTATTCCCAGAAGTCAGGTAAACAGTCCATGAACTTGCATAGGACTTCTTTGTTTTCATAGACTCTGCCATGAAACTTCAGATCATTGAGAAGGCTGTTAAACCTGTTGTAGTACTCAGTGAGAGATTCACCTTTCCCGTGCACAAAGAGCTCATATTGCCTAACAAGTCCAATCTTCTTGCTTTTCTTTACTTCGATGGTTCCTTCATACAGAACACATAGAATGTTCCACATGTCCTTGGCAGTAGACAGGTTTACCAGGGAATGGAAGACATCATCAGGAAGAGAGAGGGCAATGATAGCCCTTACCTTAGTATCCAAGGAAACTTTTCTTTTATCGTCTTCATTGTACTGAGAAGGATCTTTGATGATGAACCTTCCAGTAGAATCAGATTACTCTTCATCATCATCAGAATCATTTGAAGAGTTACCATCGTCTTTGCTCTTTCCATGACGAAGCCATACTTTAGGAACAATGGGTCCATCCTTGAAGATTGAGAGATATTGACTATCAACACCCTCAAGGTAGAGTGTCATGCGACTTTTCCACATAGAGAAATTGTTCTTGTTAAACTTGGGAGGCTTGGCAATAGTGCCATTGTCATGGTAAGGAAAAGGAGTAGAGTTGGAAGAAGAAGAGGCTATTGCAGATCTAGCTTATGAGATTAAGCTAACTGCTTTGATACCACTTGTTAGTCCCGAAGGGAATGACAATAAACATAAAGTAATTGTAGAAGGGGGGTTGAATACAATTACACAGACTTTTTTCAACTTTTTAATTCTTATTTATTTATATCAAGAATTAATACACACAAAAATACAAAAGATTGTTGCGAAAGATAGGAAAGGAAAACCTGACCTAAACAATCTTACAAGGAGAAGAACTTTCAAGAACAACACAAAGAGTTCTTGAAAGGAAATGAAGAACACTAAGAATTTCTTCGCACACAGGAGAGCAAGGGAGTAGAAGAGAATAGCCTTTTTATACTACCTTCAGCATTTAATGCATGGGGACACTTGTCACTTGAGGATAAGAAGGCAGGGGTTGACTTGACCAGTGTTGATATCTCATTTTCATCGTACACATCGTGCATACAACACAGTCATGCAGAGACAAACTTTGCAGAGATATGGTCAGTCTGTAGGAAGATCTGCTTTGGATGGATGTGTAGCTTCAAGCAGCTATTCACAAATCTTCGATCCATGATCTTCAATCTTGAGTTCATGAAGATTTTCAGTCTTTGGTCCATGATCTTCAATCTTGAGTCCATGAAGATTTTCAATCTTCGGTCTATGAAGATCTTCCTTCAATTGGCTTGTAGCTTCAAAATATTTTCAATATGCATTTCAGCTACTTCGGAGTCTTGGTGTGTATATTAAATAGTTGATCCACAACACCGCATCGGTGACCTTCTGTCTTCACATCGGCTAGTCTTCGATTTTGCCAATGGCTTTAAGTATGTACCAAGACACCAATATACAAAGAACCAATAACTACTAAGTGTTGCTAAGGTAGATGAACAGATCAATGGGTCATCACCAAATCAATAGGTGACCCAACAGTTTATTAATGCAGAAAGTCTTAGAACTCTTAACTATAAATTATTCATGCATAAAGTACTGTTGTATAAAGCATAAAATTTAAAAATCTTTTAGTCACAAATTTCTTTGCATGATGTACAATTGTGGATGCATACTCAAGGTGCAGGCTTTTATAAGTCTGTTTTATGTTCCAAAAGCTTTTATGTTTAAATTGTTTTCATTATTTGGTTATTTGTAACAGGTACCAAGTAACATTAGGGTTTGCTTGAATCATTCTTGTGATTGGAACATATTTAAAGCACTTTAGTAACTTCGAAAAATTTTGGAAAAAACTTGGAATGTTTGATGATACATTATATTGTTTTGTGGTGTCCTAATTGTAGTTTGCACAAAATCAAGAATATCTTTTGAGTGAGATTTTGAGAAGAGTTGCTTTTCAGATAGCACAATACGTTGAAAGTTGTAAGCGGGGGACACCAAAAGGACTCTGCCCTTTCATTCCTTGGATAGATAGAAAGGGAGGGATTGCCCAAGGAGAAGAGAAAAGACACATGATTTTTTCTATGAAGGGAGATTACTGCATACTTTTATATTTCATTCTCGGAATCCTTTTTGCAGTTTATAGGAGTAAATATGGCAGACTTACTCACAACTGTTGCTCATCTTCTAAAAACAATGTGAATAAACAATACAAAGATGCAGGTGGTTGTGGCGGATTCTGTCTCATTTTTGCCTCTAGTAAATCTCTCATAATTGTTAGACTAATGAAATGTTGCTTAAATTGGGTTGATATTGCAAGTAAAAATGTTTGTCGTATGGTTTCTAATATTTTCCAAGAGAAAATCTTAAACAAAGCCTTAATTGGCATAACGCATATCCAAATAATGTTGTACAATGAAATTTTGAGGAATCGTCGTACCACATGTCCTTTATAAAGGTAATTTTTGATATGTGCTTGGCAATGCCCATAACGTGTTTGATGAAATGGTTCTCACAACATTGCGTTCTGTTTTACCCTGGTTTATGCATACAATCACCCGTTCTGCTTTTTTTTAAATTTATTTTGTTTACTTCGTTATGGGATCCAGTTCCTTTTTTATTTTATTTTTAACACATAGATGTTCAATTGTCACATAGATGTTCATTTTACCCAAATACTTACTCGATTAGAGCTTACCAAGTCATATTACCTTACCCGGTAAGTGAGGACGATGACTCTTACTTGGTTAGCACTTATCAGATAGATTGTTGTATACGATGCACTTTGATAGAACTAAAATCTTACCTGGTAAGGGATGTGATTATGTTGAATTTACCAGTAAGCACTTACCAGGTAAGTGTTTGTGATGTACATTGAGAATTCAATGTATAAAACACTCATTTTATAATTTTTAGCTAGTTTATTTTTCTTTTATCCCAACCTTGAGTCATTTTTATTACTTTATTTTTCCATTTATTATTTATGGAGCTAAATGTGTTATTTACTTATTTTTACACCATTTGATAGCTAATTTGAATTTATGCACAAGCTGTTTGGTGATATAGCATGGATCTGGTAGTTTTCAGCTTTTTGAAGTGCTTAATGAACTAAGCTGTTGGGCATACATTTTGTTGCTTGAAGACCACGCACTGAAGATCTTTTAGAAAATTCATGGATGTTAATTATCTTTTATGATCGATGTAATAGCCTAGTACGCTTTATAGTACTTTTAGTTTGACTTTCTAATTACTTTAGCCCCAAGATTTGTTTTGTCTTATTTGGCCCCTCTATTTGTGTATAAATAGAGGTGCTCTTTGTTTGAATCATGCTTTCCAATCTAAATTAGTTCTAAACTAATTTAGCTCTCTACTTTTGAAGCAATATTAGTTTAAGTCTTAATTTAAATGATCTCGTTTAAAACCTGGTATTTAATTTTCGTTCTTTATATTCAGGTCATTTATTTTCCGTTCTTTACTTTCAAGTCATTTAGTTTTCTCTCTTTACATTCAAGTTATTTATTTTTTTCGCTCTTAATTTCAAGTCAGCTAATTTTCGCTCTTTACATTCAGTCATTTACTTTATATTATTTACATTTCTTTGCAATTTACTTTATGTAATGAGTAACTAATTACATTGGCTTGGGTGTGAGACAAATGGTTAGATTTTAAACCGAAGGAAAGTGGACGTTTCGTTACAACAACATTCCACTTTCATTCAAGTTTTTATAAAATCAATGACACTTCTTGATGAGTTGATCACTTTGAAAGTGTTAAAGTGTCATGGTTTTAGAGATAAACCATTGAATGTACGTCAATCTAAATGATATGAAAAGTAGACTTGAAAGAGTTGCTAACAAAGAGATTTGTCATTTATATTTTTCAAACTAATTAATTCTTGACGGGTTGGTCAGTTGTTAAAATGTTAAAGTGTAGTAGATTTAGAGATGAACTACTTAGAACACAAACTTAAATGATATGGGATTCAACTTGAGAGAGTGATTTTTAACAAAGAGATTTGTTCATTCATATGTTTTAAGGACACCATTTGACACTATCCCTGGTCCTGATATGTGATAATTGGGTTCTGGTTATCACATGAGGTAATCATTATGTGATTATTTGATATGGGAATATGTGAATATGTGATTAATTGATCATATGGATACATGCTTACATGAGTCTAATATGTGAGTATGTGTATTTTCATGCATGAGAATATATGCATGATTTTAATATGTGGGTGCATATGTTTATATGTTATATATGCATGAAAAATTATATGCATATGTATGCATGGTTTATGTGATGAGTGTATATGCATATGTCCTGAATACATGCATAAGGAGGTATGTAACCGCCTTTCCTAATATGGAAAGGTATAAATTGGGGGGAAGGGTAAAGCAAGGCTTCTTGCCATTTTTGGAAATTCGAGAGTAAGAGAGAGAGCATTATGTGGAATTTGCTTGCATATCTGGAAAGGTAAAGCTTTTGTATTCGGATTTTGGTATTTCATTTTCAAAATTCAATTTGCATAAGGTGAGTATTTTTAAAACATCCTCTGCAATACGATTTGATACTAGTTTTTATCTTTGGAATAATGATACTTTGAATATATTTTGTTGATCCTCTCTCTCAGTGATTTGATG
>NW_020203165.1:7587-22714 GCF_001531365.2 Cynara cardunculus var. scolymus | reverse complement strand
TTTTCATTACAAACTATGTTGGCTTGGTTTTCAGCTAACCAATCCATGCCTATGATTATATCAAATTCCCTTAAAGGCAAAGAAAATAATTGTATAGGCACCTCACATCCTTCTATACTTATAAAACATTCATCAATTCTTTCTTTAACCAAAACTTCACTATCATTTGTTGTTTCCACAATTAAATCCTCACTCAACACTTTAGATTCTAAATGTGCACAGTTAACAAATGATGGTGACACAAAAGAACGATTTGCACCTGAGTCAAATAAAACTTTGGCACATACTGAATTAACAAGRAATGTACCTGTTACCACTTCAGGGTGCTCTTCCGCCTCACCTCTCGTCATCTGAAAGGCTCTCCCTTTTGCATTAGACTTTGCCTGTCTTATCCCTCCCCGTCCACTTGGATTAACACGATTATCCATTTGCCCATGACCTGTTGGCACATACCCATATCCTCGACCCCCAGAATATCCAGATCCCCGACCTCCAGCAAAACCAAACCCTCAACTCTTTGCTTGCGGACAATCAGCATTAACATGTTGAGATGAATTACAAGTAAAACACCTCYGYRTCACCCGACAGTCTCGAGCTATATGTCCTGGTTCCTGACATTTAAAACATACTCGAGATTCTGCATTGCAATTTCCCTGATGTATCTTATGACATCGGGTACACACCCTATCAGCAAACCTTGAAACTGGTCGATTCAAATTTTCCATAAACCTTGGTCTACGGAAATCAGTTACTATAGCCTCCCCCTTTCTTTTCTCTCCAACTTTCTTTTGTGGTTGTCGATTAATGTCTTGCTCCATAATTTCAGCAGCATCAACTGTCGCTTGAAATGTTGTCGGATTCCTGGATATCACATATTTCCGAGGATTTGACTCCAATCCCCAAATATACTTTCTCACTTCACTGTTTTCAGATATTATATAGGCTTCAGCAAACCTAGACTGTTCCATGAAAACTTCAGTATACTAGCAGACTGACATGTTTCCTTGCTCAAGACGAAGGAAATCATCTTCCAACTTTCTTACTGCAGCTTCAGGACAATACTGCATTTTAAATTTAACCACAAATTCTTCCCAYAACATGGTTTTCAGAATGTTCGGATCTGAACTGGACAGGACTTCCCACCAGTACAAAGCACTTGATCTCAAACGAGATACAGCAAACATAACTTTGTCTTCTTCTGTATTTTTACTGATTTGCAGACTTAGCTCTATCTCCTTAAGCCAACACATAGCTTTAACAGGATCACGCTCACTAGAAAACTTAGGAGGTTTACAAGCAAGAAACATCTTGATATCTCCTCCCTTTTGCACTGAGGACGAAGTGAGGGGTACAGATGTACCAGTTACCGGTGTACTAGCTCCGGYTTCCTCCTGATCGGAATTTCTTACCACATTTGGATTAGTTTGGTTTGTACGCCTTAACAAATTTACCAATCTTTCCTGAAACTTTCCCAGCTTTGCTGCCAACATATCTTGAGTAATATACTCGGGGTCAGAAACATTATGTCCACCCCTTGCTCTTCCTCGACCACGGCCAGCCATTGAACTTTCTTGGGCCGACAATTCCTGTTCCCCACGAGTTTCTTGTCTGATACCTCTACCTCTTCCTCGTCCCCTGCTACGACTTCGTGTTTCTATTACATTTTCTGGATCCTCTCCGTATATTACATTTCTTCTTCCTCGACCTCTTCCATAACCAGTAGAGGTCCTTTCTGATTGATTGGGATTATCTGTCATTTCTCAGTATGTAACCTTTTCTGTCACATTTAAACACACATGATTATTCTCATAATCACAACATAATAACACATTTATCCTCATGTCTACTCATAACTCAWATTATATCAGTCATATATAATCTATCTTTCTCATAATAGGTTTAGCTATAACATATTTCCATGTTCATAGATCCAGTGAAACCTATTATCATAACTTTCCACACCTCTAGTTTAAGTCTAAGTATTTCGCAAATACCCAGATCCCTTAAACTAAGGCTCTGATACCAACTGTAACAACCCACATATTCTATGTACAGATAATCCACATCATCATACTCATAACACAAAATATAACATCGTTTACATAATACAGATTAACATAAATTCTTTTCTCATCTACATTTTAAAAGTAACTAAATGTCATTCATGCTAAACTTTTCCCTTGCCTTTATCTTGCGAGGTATGATGACCTGCAAAACAGGTTAGTCCAACAACTGAGCGTTAGACCAAAAAGGTCTAGTGAGTGTATAATTCTCAACAAACAACATACATTCCAAACAATCAGTTTAGATGTTCTGATACATAAACTTATTTATGTAACTCTCGCGGTTACACCGCCATTTCATCTCTCTCTCGCGGTTACACCGCCATTACATCTCTCTTTCGCGGTTACACCGCCATTACATCTCTCTCTCGCGGTTACACCGCCATTACATCTCTCTCTCGCGGTTACACCGCCATTTCATCTCAAAAATGCTTTAACACATTAGCCGGATTTGTAATCCGGTCAGCCTTGTCCGGATATTATATCCGGACAAACACTTAGAATGTTGTGAAGCTAAACCGGCCATACCTTGAGCGGTTTATAATCCGGATAAAACTGTTTGGTTATCAATCCGGTCAACACATTCCTTTGAGCGGTTTAATTTAATCCGGTCACCTCTTGGGCGGTTTAGAGTTTAGTCCGGACAACACTTGAGCGATTTAAAAAAATAAACCGGTCACCTCTTGAGCGGTTTAAAGAGAACACCGGCCACTCTTTGTCCGGTTTATTTAATTAATCAAATATTCATGAAATGCAGTTCATAAATAGCAGATTCCAACAATATCAGATTCTAATAAAAGATGTAATAATCAATACTTCAAAGCAATATACACTCACCTTACCAAAAGATGTTGGATGGATTCAAGTCTGCAATTTTCCTTCAGCCCCTTTTTCTCTCAATATGCAGAGAATTCCTTCAGAAGACAAAAATTTCTTTTTCCTTTTTACATACACTTGCTATTTATGGCAAGTGTACACACCTCCCCTCATGGTCGGCTTAATCAAAATTACATCACCCACACACACTTCTTTATACTACAAATATTATATATATAAATATATAATATTTATATATATGTATATATGTAATCCAAAAATCTTAATTCAAATCTCAAACCTGAATATTACATACGAAAAGAGAGGAGACGCACTTAGAGAGTAATGTCTTCAAAATGGTGTTGAGCACACTTCAAAATGGTGTTGGGCACACCTCCAAATGGCTCTTCCAAGCCTCTTTATATAGGGGAGAGGAATGGGGGCAAGGACACCCAATCATTACCCAAGGGTAATTAGTACAATGTTAAGAAAATACAAAAGAAAATAAAATAGAAGAAGGAAGACAGCTCATATACAGCTGTAAAAAATATCTGGAGGAATCTTTAAGCTGCACGTTTCCCAAGTAGCTGTAACAAGGCTGGTAGACTTCGCATAGTGGTGCCATAGTGGGCAGTGCTGTCAGAAAAATACAGGTTTTTGGAATAATACCTCTTCCTTTGTGTTTCATCATCTTTTTAAAACTTTTTGGAATAAAAAAGGAAAAACAACAAAATTGGGCATTTAATAAAAGCAAAAAGGGAGTAAATAAAAAGGAAATAACTCTTAAAAATAAGAGTTATCAATAATGCACAATTAAAATTAATTAATAATTTTCAACTAACATTTATTGATAATATTAATAACTAATTTTTATTAATAATTAGTATTTATTGGGAAAAATGACAATAAACAACCAAAATACTACTTTAAGCAGTGTTTCAATAAGTTAGTTTATGTCTATTTAAACATATACTTAAAAAATAAGCAATATTATATTTACTAAATAATGTCTTAAATCGTCGAAGACGGTAAATTAAAAAAGAGGATGACTATATAAAGGAAATGAAAATGGATTGGGAATTAAAAAGTAGGTTAGTTAAATATGTATTTTTTACCAACCATTATTTTTCAATATATATATATATATATTTCTATAAAATACAATTTTATAAATGAAAAAGAGAAATTGTTATTTGAAATAGTAAAAGATAAAGATGAATTAACAAATTAAATTAATATGTATTTTGGGTGACCATTAATTTATGAAAAGATTATGTGACAACCAAATTTGGGAATTTTAAAATATGGAGTGGAGATTCAGTTTGTTTTTGGTCATCTCCCATTAATTATACAAATTACATTTTATATTGTTCTACTCCAATATTTCCTATATAAACATTATCGTTATCGTACAATGCTGGTTCCGAGCACTAGTTCATAGAAAATTGAATTATATATATATGATGAGACAACACATGATCTTAAGTACAGAAAAATCGTAAAAAACAGAAAAATACTGAAATCGTCAACCTCACATTTTGGTGATTGTTCGTGAAATGACATGAATCAAACCAATATTCGTTGTCGATTTCCTCACGTTTTTGCAATTATTGATGATTTTCCGTACCTTTCTTATTTTTCACAGCTTTATATAATAGCGTGTCCACAACACCACTACATAAAGTGCAAATTTCTAATGGACAAAATCTTTTGACGATTTGACTAGTCATTCTCTTAGAATGGACAAAAACTTTGTCATTTTCTTACTTTCTTTATATATTTTTATCAATTTTGTTATATATTTTGGTCATTTTTGAGAAATATCATTACCGATATATCATGTGAATATTATTTTTCAATCAAAATACATGTGAAGTAGTCACATTTTTTTTCCTTTATGAAAGAAGACCGATAAAATTGATGATATTCATATATTTATTATAAAGTTTATCATTAAAATAAATAAATAAAATATTAAGAAAATACAAGAGAATCCTATCAAATTTTGTAATAATATTATGTGGATTATTAAACCATAAAAAAAATTAAAATGAAATGTCATTTACCATCAACATCATGTTGAAAATTTTAAAATTTAAATTGATCAATATCGGTTTTCATCCTTATAGTTTTAAAATTACAATTCTCATCTTTATAATTTATTATCTTTTTGGTTTTTATGATTTAAAATTTATTGTTTTTTTTTTTGTTTCTATAATTTACAGTTTATTTCTATTTTAGTCCTTCATACTTATAAGTAGTGTTTAAGACTTAGAAACAAAAATAGAAATAAATTACAAACCATAAGAATCAAAATTTGAAATTTTAAAATCATAGAGATCAAATCCGTAATTTTTAACAAACCATAAGGACAAAAAATGTAATTTACTCTAAAATAATAAATATGTTAAGATTTGATGGTGAACCCCAGATTCAACCACTTAAAATAATACTTCCAATAAAAAGAGTAAGTTACTATTTTGGTCCTTATGGTTTACACAAAACTACGAACGTCATCCGTAAATATTAATATGTTCATTTTGCTATGGAAGTAATCCTCTAATTAATTTTATGTGTATTTTCGTTTTTTTACTCATTTTTCGTCTTATCCTTTTTTATTTATTTATAAAATACTATTTATAATACAAGTGTTTAAAGGTTGAATGCAAGCCATGTAATAAATAAACTCACGAATTAATAACGATGGTGAAAGAGTATGTTTGATTGGAAAGTACACATTGTTGAATTTCTTGAAGAAGTCATTAGAGCGGTGCCATTTTTGTAGTCGTTTCATCCAATAATGGCACTCACCTTCTTCTATCCTCTTCGTACTACTTAAAGAAGATTTTTTCCGTCATCATATTCCATGTGTATGTGCTAGAAGCAAGAGCGCATATGGAAACGTTACGAGGTCGACGGAGAAGACAGAAGTCAAAAGGTTGAGTAGAACTACTTGGGAGCTCGACTAGTGCAAGAGTAGACCGCCCTCCACCATTCACCTTTTAAAACCCAAATCTAAAACCTATAAGTGATGTAAACCCATACAACCTTAGACAAATCAATGGATAAGTTATCTTCAAATTGATATTTTAGTTCAAAAATAAAAATATTACTGTTTTCTCAAAACCATATAAAATCGTATTATAACGATAGAAACAAAGAATAAAAACTAAACATTAAAATTGAGATCTATCTCGCTGTATTACACGAGTATCCTTTTAGTGTGTATATATATATAATTAATGTAACTTTAATTTTTTTTTTTAAAAAGTGTAGGAAATAGGTGAAAAGACAAAAATGCCCTCTCTTAACAAGCTTTTTAACTAATGGAATTGGAACAATTGACCACTTTTATAGCAAAATATAATCTGTAGTAACCATTTTCATATTTATTAAAATTTAAGGACGATGTTTGTAGTTCAGTGCAAATCATAAGGATCAAAATTGTAAATTACTCCTAGAAAAATGTTTGATTATAAAATAAAAGATGACGAATGTTCCTTCGAGTTTATATTTCTTTTGTTGCAAATTCTTTCCTTGACAACTTTTTTGTATTCCATTTTTCGTAAACCAGGCCGCACGCCCAATTCGGAACCCCACAAAAAACACTGCTATTAAATTACAAAATCCAGAAGGGAATCGATTTCTTTGGTTATTCTACACGAAGGATTTTAATCAATTTTCTTCTGAGACCAGCTGACCCCACTTGAGAGAAGGTGATAAACTTGAGTTTCTCAAGTCGGTTTTATTCACTTCCAGAGTTCGATCCATTGAAGAATCAAGTTTGGCTGAACTGGGTTCAGTTCAATTCATTGTTTTTTTCGTAATTCATGTTGCTGGATAGAGAGCGAGCGATAAAATTGAGTTTCAGTTTATGGGTTTTGTTTGATTTGAGAGATTGGTTAATTCAGCTGAATTGGGTTTCAATTCAAACCAACGATTTCTCAGCTCTTCTTGCTGTTATGAGTTGCTTGAATTTGTATATGTAAATAGAAAGTGCGCGATAAGATTGAGTTTCATTTTTTGGGTTCTATCCAATTGAGAGTTCGATTCATTGGGACTAAAGTTTAGCTGAATTGGGTTTCAGTTCCTATTCGTTGTTTTGTTTTGTTTAGTTGATTGAATCAATAGAGAGAAATGGAAGTGGATCTGAGTGAGGAGATTGAAGCCAAAGGTGGCATATGGGCTTTGGAGCAGAAGATTGACCAGCCCATGGATGAAGAGGCTGGTAGGCTCAAGAATATGTATAGAGAAAAGGTAGTTTTATGCCACTTTCTCTTTTCTCATTGTTTATTTCTTTTTGGGTTAATCTCTCTCATAAAATCAGTTATTACAGATTGTTTTTTTTCCATATGGGTTAATCATAGCAGGTTGATTAGGGTTTATAAACATCAACTCTTTTTCCATTTTTGTAAAAGGAGATGAAAGAAAAGCTAAGATCCTTTCAATCATAATGCCTCTAAATTCCTGTGGCATTTCATTCATGGGGTTAAATCTTCCGATATTGATACGTTAATTATTGTTGAGAGCTAGTATTTACTTGATTATTATAATCTCAACTGTGTTTTCTTTTTCAAGATCAAGTAAGATATAGAATTACTCCCCCAACCCCTCAAATGAAAATCTCAATGTTTACTAGTTTAAGTGAAGTGTTGGGCTAATGTCAAATGTGTCAAATACCCTTACAAGAATAACATAGTAGAAGAATCATGTTGACCCAAATCAATGTCATCCTATATATGTAAAATGACAATGAGCAAACTCTTAATTTTAGCTTGAAAAAGTCTCATGACAGGAACCATTGTAGGACAACCTGTGAGGAAAAGTGTTGCCATTTGGCAGTGGATGTGATATCACAGATATCTTGGTTGAAGACGTTATGATTATGACTTTCTTTATATAGAATTTACTTTAATGTCTTCTAATGATTGCCTGCTGAATTCAAGTTTCCTAGGTAAAAGAAACAGAAAGTTAAGCAAATCTTTGACTTCGATTGTGTTTGATTAATGTAACTATAGAAGTCATAGCTTTTTGATGATGTGCTATTGTTTAATGCAGAAATTCTCTGTTATATTGCTTCTCCGTCTTGCATTTCAAAGTCTTGGAGTTGTCTATGGGGATTTGGGAACTTCTCCATTATACGTATTCTACAATACATTTCCTAAAGGAATCGATGATGCGGAGGATGTTATTGGAGCCCTTTCTCTGATCATATACTCTCTTACCCTTGTCCCGCTCATTAAATATGTTTTCATCGTCTGTCGGGCAAATGACAATGGACAAGGTACACCTTTTTTCCATGTTTGATTATATACTTTAATGAGCTATAGTATGAACGTTAACACACACAGTCAGAAAGCAATGTTGCATACCCACAGGCTCGATTGTTCATAATTTCAATTAAAAAAAGCCAACCTTAGTGCACCTTGCTTTTAAGATGGTTGGGTAGGGACGTCTTTGTACATGGCCTTCCTTTTGAATTTTCTTGACGATGATTTTGTGACCTCAAACTGCGGAACGCTTTGTCATGTTTTGTTGGTTGTATATAAGAGGTGTGATGGCATGTATATCTACAATAATTGATGGTGAATCTAAGAAATGCAATTTTGGTTGAGCTAACGATAATTTTGAGCACAGGGTTCTAATGGTAATTCCATACTTGCTATACAAAAAACGATGTTATGAAGTCGCTTTTTTATCAATAATCATCATCACCAGAATCAAGTATATTGACTTGAGTCCACAAGTTTCTTCTATTTTATCATTGTTGAATGGTATTTCTGATGTTCCACTGATAGTAGAAGGCGTTTCTATGAACTATTTCTCTAACCACACATTGTAATTATCATGAATTAGAGGCATTAGATGATTAAATGTAAAACTTACAACCTGAAGTCCTTACAAGCATTATAAGCTAGAAAGGTGATAACTTTTTTTTTTTCTCTCGAGTAATAGCCCCAATCCTGTAAACATCAAAAGTGAAAGTTTCTTATCTAAACCTGCTTCTTTCCACTTTTTCAGTCTGCTTTAATCTTGACCAGTCAATGGTATTCCCAGTTGACGTAGTGACATGATACGTTTACCTCCGATCTCCTTGCTCCATCATCTTGAATTCTTTTAATGCCATATTGTTCGAAGATCTTACTGGTTATTAAATACCGTAATTAACATTAAATAATGTTGCACGGGTGGTCACTTTGAGGGTTTCCTCTTTCCATTTGTACGTACTTTGAGCAATACTGCTTTGATTCACCTTCTAGAGATTTCACACGACCCTGGCACCAATTTCCATCCTGTTACAGACTCCTTCCATCACCATATCCAATAATTTCATTTCCAACCCAAGATCTATCCTCATTAGCTCTTTTTGTGATGCTTTTTTGCAGGCTGAAAGAGCTGTGAAATAGCCTTAGTTATCGCTATGAATGATTCGGTGTCATTTCACTTCACAAGTTGTAATGCATCTGAACGACTTTTCTAATCGAGATGCGCTGGTAATCCATAAAACTTCATTCTCTTCAACCTTTGGTATTCTTCTTGAATGTGTGTGACCGAGAGGTCACGTGTTCAAGTTATGGAAACTGACACACTGCAAAGTGGAAGAGAAAGATCGAATACAAAAATTTCCCTCCAAATAAGCCTTGGTGCACTATAGTCGCCCTTTATTCTCCTTGAAAACTTGTCATGGTCAAAAAGGTTGTTAGAGTTAACTTTGCCAAAAACCACCTCCCACTTGATGCACTTTATGAAACCAAACCAAACAAGCCCAGTATATCCCACCTGAAGGTGGGTTCTAAGGAGGGTACCTGTACCCCAAGAGTAGAGCGGCTATTTCCATGAAGACCCCTAGCTTGTGCAAAAACAGGATAAAATTGCTAAAAAATGCAGAAAACAAACATATAACCACTTGGTGCACTTTTTTAGGACAAAATCCTCTAGGGCGTTCTTTAGATGGCATGTAAGCATCCGATCTCATTTCCCTTTCAAGTACATTGTTTCATTTCCGAACCGTATTTAGAAAATCTTGAAGTTGAAGAACTAAAGTAGATTCCTTCTCTGAATGATCTCTAGATGGACTCTTTAGTTCAGTATCATAGAAATAGGGCCTAAAATAATAGTACCCTTTATGAAGACGATTCACAAAAATAAATAACTTAAATGGCCTAAAGCAATGTTACCCTTTATGATTATGATATTTTTAAGTGGCAGCACTGAATCTGTCGATCATTATACAGGTGGAACGTTCGCTCTTTACTCGTTATTGTGTCGGCATGCAAAAGTTAACACAATTCCTAATCAACATCGAACTGATGAAGATTTGACGACTTATAGTCGTAGCACAATCCATAAGCAATCGTTTGCTGCAAAAACAAAGAGATGGTTGGAAGCACATGCATTTAAAAAGAATGCTCTTCTTTTAATTGTCCTTGTTGGCACCTGCATGGTGATTGGAGATGGTATTCTAACTCCTGCTATTTCAGGTAGTTGTTTGTTCTCCACCTCACTTTATAATGTTAAATGCTCAATAAGGGAAAATATTCATTCGGGACCTATCATTAATTATGATATCTTAACCAAAATATGTGTTTTTTACCAGTTTTATCAGCTTCTGGTGGTATAAAGATCGACCACCCTAGAATGAGTAATGGTAACTCTATATTTTGTTGTTTTCTTGGAGAGCATTTTTTATTTCTTTTCTTTTTCAGATTATTCAAACTTCTACCTTCGATTTGTTGCAGATGTTGTAATACTTGTTTCAGTTATCATACTATTAGGCTTGTTTAGCCTGCAACATTATGGTCCAGATAAAGTTGGATGGCTCTTTGCTCCAATTGTATTGCTTTGGTTTCTTTTAATTGGAGGAATTGGAATTTTCAACATCTGCAAACATGATCGAGGGGTATTGCGGGCTTTCTCGCCTGTATATATATTTCACTACTTTAGAAGGCGAGGAAAAAGTGGTTGGACTTCCCTTGGAGGGATCATGCTCAGCATCACAGGTAATTACTTCCCCACCTCTCCTTCCTTTTGCTCTTCATGGCCGCATTTGGTACACATAAAGGGACCAGACAGAACTAGACGGGACGGGTGAAAGAATTGTGTAAGGTTTTAGGGTTTTAATTGGACATGGGTAGTTTAGTAATTTACCAATCTTGTCCGTCTTCCTCATTTTTGTTCCACCTATTTTGGTGGGAGATCCCGCCAGTCTTCTTTTGTCCCAATCTAAATGTCGCACCAAATGTGGGACAACGAGTTTTTGTCCAGTCACACATACCAAGCACATTCTATGTCCACGTAGAATAGAAATGAAGATTTTGTACAAAAAGAGTATTTTTTTTTTTCATTTCACGAGTGGGCGAGAGATTGAATTCTAGGTTTGAAACAACAAAAATTAAAGGGGTTGGCGTATTCTGTGTTCTGATGCAATATTTCAACTGAAATTGCGCCTAAGAAAATGGAAGATCTTCTCGAGATTCGATGTTTGGTTCATAAAAGAAAATACGTGTATGTTACTCTCTTAAAATGGAATGAAAATTAGAAATAACAAAACATATATGATTTCAATATGATTTAGTTTCCTTCATAATAGTATGGTTTCCATCTTTATTCGTCCAATATTTTCGACGAGCGAGATAATCGAATATGTAATGTTCCACTTGCATCTAGGCTCTAGCAAGTAAATCTATCAACATCTTGGGTTAAATGGCCTTCTTTCAGGTTGTTTTTTATTTATAAATTCATGACGTTCCGATAAGTTTGAGAATGCCATTGCTTCAACAAATAATGACACTTTCATACGCAAGAATGCCTAAAAACCTGTGAGAAGGTCATGGATTTGTAAACCACTTGTCAGGAGGTCATTTAACTAAATAACCCCAGAATCTTGGATGAACATTGGTGGTTATGGTACAATATCAGAAATGGCTAAATTAGAAAACCACAATGACAAAAGTACGGATTTTAGCTTACGGTAATAGATGTTATAATTTAAAAAAACGTGTTATTGTATAGAAATTGTTTTTACTTGAAGTTTTTCGGATGATTTGCTAAAACTTGCAGGGACAGAGGCACTATTTGCAGACCTTGCCCATTTCCCCGTTTCGGCAATCCAACTTGCGTTTACAGTTATCGTGTTCCCTTGCCTTCTTCTTGCTTATTGTGGACAAGCAGCCTACCTCATGAAGAACAAGGAACACGTGTACGATGCCTTTTACCGCTCTATACCAGGTTTGTTTCCGCTTTATCCAATTTTCATCGGTCAGTATGAACTTGACCCTGTATAATAACTATAATGGTTAAGCTAATTGTCGGCTAATAAGCAGCTAGTTGTTGGCTAAAGATCTTGCTGATGGCCTAAAAGCTGTCTGTGCACTGAGAACTTGGTTGATAAGCTGGTTGTTGGCTATGTTTGGCAAAGCTGATAAGCTAGTTGTCAGCTAATAAGTAGCTGTAGGCTGAAAAACTAGTTGTGTGCTATGTTTGACAAACTAGCTGATAAGCTAGTTGTCGGCTATTGGCCAAAAAGCTAGCTGAATAGGTAGTTGTTGGCTAATAGGTAGTTGCTGGCTAATAAACTAGTAAGTAGCTGAAAAGCTAGTTGTCGGCTAATAAGCCAATTGTCGGCAAATAAGCTACAACTTATGGTTGCCAAGCATGGCTTTACACGGTTCGAGAAGAAATGTAGACATGATTAAGGTTCCTTTTTTCACTAACAAAGTGTGAAAATCGTATATTGTGGGAAAAACGTCAACTTGCTGCTGTGTATGATGTCAAATTATCGAAGTAAACAAAATTTGTCTTAATCTTGCAGACACTATATACTGGCCGATGTTTGTTGTTGCAACTTTAGCTGCCATTGTCGCAAGTCAAGCTACTATATCGGCCACGTTTTCGATAATTAAGCAGGCAAACGCACTCGGATGCTTTCCTCGAGTCAAAGTTGTTCATACGTCGAAGAAATTTCTTGGGCAGATATACGTTCCGGATATCAATTGGATCCTTATGGTTCTTTGCATCGTTGTAACTGTTGGATTCAAAAACCAAAGCCAAATCGGGAACGCTTATGGTAAGTCTCGTTTATTGCATTTCATCATCTTCTATATGGAGCATTCATCAGTTCACATCCAATGGATTTGGGAGAAACCGATCCAATCCCGTCAGCGTTTGAACCGGTCCAATCCACCTAATTTTCGACAAACGAACCAATCTGATGCGACAGATAATCGGATTGGATCTGTTTTATCTATTACATATTACTGTTAATTATTTATAGATTGGATCCATCTAATATTTTGAACCAATTATCCATACATTTCATTTGAAAGTACTAACTCGAGCGACCAACATAATTTATAAACATAAATCTTATGGAGAAATCAAGTCCCATACACCAAAACACTCCCTTCGTCTTGGTATATATGTCCACAATGAAAAAGACTCATGTGTAATTGTTACATTTTAATTAGCTAAATGACAATTTTACCCTTGTTAATAGATGGAATAATGAATTTCTCCATTTTATAATTAACGGTATAATTGGAAGGTAGACATTTATTTTTGAAAGTGGACACCTACTTTGGGACAGAGGAGTCTCATATTCAAATGTCACACAAAGTAAATCATTACTTTTTTATGATCGGATTCAATTGGTTCGATTTCATTAGATTTTGAACTGTCATCCAACAACCGACATATCTAATTTGGATATTGAAATTGTGGATAAAATAATCCAATTACCATCCAATTTTGGTCGGTCAATTTTAATTGGATTAGATAACTTTTTGCGCAACCCCCTGATCATTTTGTAACAGGCACGGCGGTTGTCGTAGTCATGCTGGTGACGACATTCCTAATGATCTTAATTATGCTACTCGTCTGGCGGTGCCATTGGATTCTCGTCTCGATCTTCACCGCATTGTCACTAGTGGTCGAGTGCACCTACTTTTCGGCTGTCCTCTTCAAAATCAACCAAGGCGGGTGGGTCCCACTCGTGATCGCCGGCGTCTTCCTTCTTATCATGTATATTTGGCATTACGGCACCGTGAAACGGTACGAGTTCGAAATGCACAGCAAAATCTCGATGGCATGGATTCTTGGTCTCGGTCCAAGTCTCGGTTTAGTCCGTGTTCCCGGGGTCGGACTCGTGTACACCGAGCTAGCAAGTGGGGTCCCACATATCTTCTCCCATCTGATAACCAACTTACCGGCCGTCCATTCAGTGGTCGTTTTTGTGTGCGTTAAGTATCTTCCGGTTTACATGGTCCCCGAAGACGAACGGTTTCTCGTGAAACGAATCGGTCCGAAAAACTTCCACATGTTCAGAATCGTTGCGAGATACGGGTACAAAGATCTTCTAAAAAAAGACGACGAATTCGAGAAAAAACTATTTGATAATCTTTTCTTGTTCATAAGACTGGAATCGATGATGGAAGGGTGCTCGGATTCCGACGAGTATAGCCTGTACGGATCCAACCAGCAAACTTCACGTTCCATGAACGACTTCCGGTCGCTGGAGAACGATACGTTTTCGTCCGAAATTGATTTGATCGTGGCGGAAAACGAGGGATCCGGGAAGGGCAGCGGTTCGACGGAGGTGGATGAAGCGGAGTTTCTGATGAGTTGCAGGGCGGCCGGAGTGGTGCATATAATGGGGAACACGGTGGTGACCGCCCGGCGGGGATCGAGGTTTTATAAGAAGATATCGATCGATTATATATATGCGTTTATGAGGAAGATTTGTAGGGAGCATAGTGTTATATTTAACGTTCCTCATGAGACCCTTTTGAATGTTGGGCAGGTGTTTTATGTATGAATTATTGAATTTATTCTATCAATAAATTAAAATTTAATTTTGTGTTTTTATTGGAATAATATTTCTTGATAACAGATTAAATTGGTAAGAATAAAAAATATATTTTAAACTCGGGTTTTTACAAGAAAGAATTACTTCTGAAAATTCTATACAAACTACCGCAAGATGGTTTGGTCATCTTGTCCATATTATAACATTCGCACATTTAAAGTATTTTTCTTTTATAAAAAAAAACGAAATAGAACAATGGTAATACTGAAAGAATGAAATGTGTAATTCTTATTAATTATAAATTTACTAGAAGAGTACTCGCGCAATGCAGCGAGATACATCGTGTTTTTAATATTTCATTTTATTCTTTATCTCAGTCGATGTTATAATATGACTTTATGTGATTTTGAGAAAGCGATGATGTTTTTATTTTTGAATAAAATAT
>NW_020203165.1:2084-5867 GCF_001531365.2 Cynara cardunculus var. scolymus | reverse complement strand
TAGGGATGAACGGGTTTAAGAGTTTTAAGAGTTTAAGAGTTTTTAAGAGTTTTAGCCAAATGCATTATAATATAGTATAGATTATATATGGATGTGTTATAGGTAGATAACTATGAGATATTTCAGTTGTAAACTAGCTTTGGTATATTTATCTTTGTTTCTATCTTCATATCCTTTTGATGATGACACATTTATCATACAACACTCCCCCTTGTGCTGAGTCGAATGAGTAATGATACATAATCGTTGCCTCGTTAGAACCTTATGCCCAAATAAAAATCCAGTGGGAAAGAATTAAAATAGGATGAAGGAAAGAGTATAATGCACGGCTTTTTTGCAATACATAGACTTTTCCTTTGGTATAATATTTTCTTAGATTCGTACATTAATCATGAAAGTTAGGAAAGTAGGATAATATATAAATTGTTGCTTCATTAAAACCTTACACTAAGAAACAAAATCTAATGGGAAAAATAAAACCTTGGGTGAAGAAAAAAACACAAGATACCAATATTACATACATAGTAGACTCCCCATTTTGTGTACTACTCCCCCCAATTCATGCATTACAAGGGACTATGGAAAACATTTGCATTTTAATACATTCTACATGTTTCCCAAATATGATTTTAGGTAATGATTTGGTATACAAATATGTTACATTCTCCTTGCATCTTTATTGATTCACTTGAATCTTGATGATAGTTTGTTATTGCTGATTGTATAAAAACTTAAGCAGAATATGCTTTGTGTTATCACCTTTAATGTATCTTACTTTCATTTCTTTAATACATGATGCATTATTCCCATATATGCAAGTAAGGTGTTGAATGAACTCAAAACACTAGTTTATCTAATGTGTAATGATAGTCCTTAACTATGTACTCTATTGAATAGTCTCATGTAGGGTAATATTCTTGGAATAGTTCGAAGATGTCGCTACAAGGGTTGCTTAGTTTACTTCCAAGCAATCGACATGTTCCCAATGGTAATTCCTTATCCAGTTTAGGAACAACCTTTGTATGGGTCAGACAAATACCTAATATCAGCAAATACATACCAAGATATTGTTTGGTGTTTTTCTATAAAGGCTAATACCTTTGCCTCTCACTATCTAAGTAGGTATTGAAGTTCCATTACCAATCCTATTTTTCTCTCTATATGGAAAGTATAAGCCCATGTCAATGGTTCCAAAAGCTTAATTTGGCATCATTCCAATGACGTTGCGGTTGGCACTGAGCTATATCTAGCTAACAAGTTCATTGAGAAATTCAATATGCGGTCAAGTTTATTGTGCTAAGTACAATAATGTGCCTATTGTAGGGAATTCCAACTCCCAACACCTCTTCGTTATCATCCTTTAGGCAAAATGGATAATTCCCTTTATTCAACACTTTGACCGATCATGGGAGTGCTAGCCTGTTGGTCCCAGTCGGATCTACAAGAGTTTAAAGGTAACAGTTTGTAGATAGGAGGGGGGATGAATACAAACATAACAACTTTCATTTTTTAAAATCCTTTTTATTGATAAAGAAGATTAATATAGAATTTTACAGATTGTTTGCGGAAAAGATAAGATATAAGACTTATCTAAACAATCAAAGAAACACACAAGATACATAAAGCAAGAAAGAAAAGACTTGCTTAAAGAAAAGGTTAAGAAGTCTTGTACTTGGGAAGAAGTATTTTTCTTAAGTAGAGAGTTGATCTTCAAGAAGTAGAATTCTTGGCATCAGTTTGCTTCCTCTGGTTGAGTGTTAGTTGAGAGATACTTAGAAGAAAGATCTTCTCAGCTATTTATACATGTTGCATTAAATGCGAGTCAGACGGTACAAAGCACATGACAAGCTTCTAGAGGTGAGCTTATCCTTTGTTCCAGATATATAGGCTTTTGCCATATATTAACAGTAGTCTTTCATAGGTAAGCACGCTTGGGGAAAATAGAGTGAGTCCGTACAGGTAGTTTACTTTGAGAGGTATGTATTTGTCTTTTGTGTGTAGAAGGACAAGACAAAAACTAATCTTGTTCAATAAGATTCATTTGATCGCTGTCACTGAATAACACTGAGGTTTCTTCAGTGTTCGCTGAATCTTGAGTAGATTTCACACATGTGTAGACAGACTTGTTATCACTGAAAACTGCATCAGTTCACAAACTTGCTTGTCTCTGTCTTCATCTTTATCTTCGATATCACTGAAGGTTCTATGGTGTGAGTTTTGTCTTCCTAAAGAATACTTGTCTCTGAGAGAATTACAATACTTGTTCAACGATCACTGAACAGACTTAGTGATGATCACTGAAGCCGAATAAAGAGAGAGTACAATTCATAAGATAAAAAGGATCACCATCAAATCACTAAGAGAGAGAATCAACAATCTCCCCCTATTTGATGATGACAAAGCAGCATAAAGAAAATTGCTTCGGTATTACAGTAAGAAAAGGTACCAATAAAATACTTGTCCCTTTTAACTGTTTTGGGATCTTATTCAGTGATAAAGTTTATTATTGAAATTAACTTTAATTGTAAGGATTACAAGGAAAGAATAAACTTACATAATATGAATAACTAAATACTGAGAGCTTATTCACTTACTAGAAGAGTGTCAGCGAATGTAAGAAATAAATAGAACTCATAAGTACATGCTCCATTTACCCTTTTCAGGGATATTTTTCAGTGAGCCAATCATTTTATCGAAATGTCTTACAATAGAAAATACTACAACTGATTACAATTGGTTTTGGTAGGCTTAAGACATAAAAACTATACACTGAAAGAAACGATAAAAATATACAAGATTTTACAAGACTGAAAGGTTTTCTAATCTAGATTGTCTAAGTTGATGTAGTCAGAGATATCTTCTCCTTGAATATTTCTTCCGAGCATTTCCTTTCGAATCTTGCGGTCCATCATCTCTCCATAAAGATCTTCGTTCAGCCAAGTTCGAAGATATACTAAATGAATTATAGGGCAAAGATGGAACTCATATACTCGCTGAAACCTGTATTGACCATCATAGTCATGAACATGAGTCGATATTCAGGTTTCACATGCACTGTGTTGGGAATATAGGGTCCCTTCTCAGGCAATGACAGATTTAGCATCGAGATATCTGGCTTCTTTCTATCCTTGAAGAGCTCATCCACTGAGAATTTTGTTTCATGCTTGTTCCTGTGGGATGCACCTTCTTCAGGATCAGAAAGGTTTCTTCTTCGAGAGGATTTCTGTGGCAGAGGAGGAACCTCGATGATCTTCGTCACCCTGTTGAATAGTTCGTTCATAACTTCTTAAATGTAATCCTTATGCTTGGATTTGGACTTCTGAATCGCCTGTCGAATCTCGAGCCACACATAGAAACCATACTTAGTGAGAAAGGATGGATACTCAGTAACAACATCGTTGTTCTCTCGGAAGATGACCTTTGAAACTAGAATAGCACCATCTTTTATTCGACCACTAATAGTGACATTTGAGATCTTGTGAGGGCTCATTCTTTTATTGATCCTTTCTCTGCACCGGTTAAGGTCACTATCCTTCAGCTTCAGCACCCATTGTCTTTTTCGTACAACTTCTGTTAATAGTTGGGCTTGAGCACTGAGAGGATCTTTCTGCTTGAACTTCCCTTTAGCAAGAGCTTGATCAGCTAGAGTCTTGAATAACTCCAGGATGTCTTTAAGTTGCTGCTGATGTTGCTGATGTTGCTTCAGCTCTTGTGTAGCTTTTAGGGATTCTTCACATTTGTTGATCCCAGATCTCTCAATAACACTTATAATTTAGTTACGAA
>NW_020203165.1:0-1594 GCF_001531365.2 Cynara cardunculus var. scolymus | reverse complement strand
ATGCTCTGGTTAGTCTTTCCATCGATTCAGACTTAGTCTTTTCTGCCTTGATCTCTTCATCAGTCTTCTGGTTCTTCATCACTTATTGTTTTTCATTACTTTTACATTTTGCACTATGGGATCTAACAATCTCCTCCTAAGTAATGAAATAACAAAGTCTAATTTAATCATATGAAGAACAGACACTAATCTAAACATCAAATTCCAAGTTTTCATTGGATGATGAATTCTGTACAAGACTGGAAGCAAATGTACATCAAGGCAAAAAATTTATCTCTTCAAGGATTACCCAAGTATATTTCTCTAAAGCGCAAGAGTAATCTTCTGTATGCAATYACTGTTGAGATTTCTTGAATGAGATGTTTTCCCTCTTCCCTTGGCACGTGACTTCTGCCCAGTCTGTCTCTAATGTTTATCTGAAACCATTCAAGTGTCTCTGTTGAATACTTGAAGGCTTCAGACATTCTAAAGAACTTTTTAACCCCAAGCTCATTCTTGTAAACAAGTCCGAGTTCAGGTTGAKTCAAGACTGAAGCAGAACGTATCTCCTGCAGGCCCTGGAAATCTTCATCTGGTGGACCGCAGGACAATCTCTCAATGCCTAGTCAATGCAATCTCAAAATCGCTTTTGGCTCTAAGGTTTACCAGGGACTCCATCGTTTTGACAATAGCTCTGTTAGCCATACCAAATCTTATACCATGATCTTGCCGCTGAGCCGTGTAACCATATAGCTCTATCAAGTCATAAGGATTGAGGTTGATAAGGTCGTTTTCGTTGAATACGCTAACTTCCCTTTTCGTTGAATACGCTAACTTCCCTATGAGCTCTTTCCACTCTGAACTCGATGTAGCGAATAACTCTGTTGGCAAAGGACTTGACTTTTAAGTCTAAGACTCTTCTTATACCCTCGTTCGAAAAGACAGCTCGAGGATCTTGAGTAGTCTGTCTTACAAAGCGATGATGCAGAAGATTCATCGACTCTGGTGATAGGATTGGCGGATTGGTTGACAGGTTTTCTTCTCTATCTTGATACATATATTGATGGATATTTTCCATCATTACTGGCTCCCTGGTAGGCACTTGAGGTCTTCTCCTCATTGATTCCATGTTCTGAAGTATTTCGTTCACTAGGCTCTGTGGAGGATGGCTCGAGGAGGAGGGAATATCCGCTTGCACCATGGGTTGTGTTTTGGTTGTTTGGGTGGTTTCAGGTTCATGGGTTTCTTTTGGTTGTTGGGGTGATGAAGGAAGAGTAGTTATAGGTTCTGGTTGTTGGGTTGTTGTGGGCTCTGATTGTGTGGGTGAAGTAGGTTGGTTTGWGGGTTCTGGTAATGTAGGTGAAGTAGGTTGGTTTGTAGGTTCTGGTGATGTGGAGATGATGAATGGTTGAGTTGGTCGAGGTGTTGGTGAAGGGGTTAAGGGTAGGTTTGTTTGTGTTGGAGGGGTAGTGGGTTCTTCATCGGATGCAGAGCTCAACTCGATGGGTTCTGTTGGGGGTTGTGGTTGAGTGGATGATGGTTGTGGTGCAGCGGAATGTGTTGCATGTGCAGCCACCGTTTTCTCCCCCTCACGAGGGCCAAGGCCTTGATCATC
>NW_020203164.1:14973-22795 GCF_001531365.2 Cynara cardunculus var. scolymus | reverse complement strand
TTCTTTCCGTGTTCAATTCTTCACTATAAAAACCATCTTGCCACAACTAGAGGCTTCGATGTTTGCAAGCCATTATGTTCATCATCACAGTCGAAATCAATAGCCGTCACTGAGGATAAGTCACTCAATAGACGATCAGCTAACTATGCGCCACCACTATGGTCATTTGATCATGTTCAATCACTCTCTAGTAAATACACCGTAAGATTAATTGCCATTTTTCTCTTTACTTGTTCTCCATTCAATATTTTAATTCTTCTGTTATATACATTCATGAACAATTCTGCTCATATATATTAATCATATATAACTTAATTTATTACACATGTAGGGAGAGGATTATGAGCAAGAATAGATAGTTGACATGTGTTCGTAACTGATTGAAAGATTTTGTATATGTCGATTTGTGTTCATAATAAAAAAAACTATTGTTCTCAAGTTGTTTATATTGTGTTCATATGTAGACTAGTTGCATTTCTCAACAGTGTCTGGCTCCTGAATGTGTTCATAATGAAGCAACTATTGTTCACAAGCTGTTCATATTGTGTTCATAACTATTTTTTTATTTCTTACCTTTCATGTAGCAGCTATTCTTATTGTGTTCATAACTGTTCATGTTGTGTTCATACATGTTCCGAGATGATTCAAGACACTTTGGTAACGATATTTACTGTTTTGGTAACTGATGGTATCAAAAGTACATGATATTTTACATAAATACCATTTTCCACTTAGTTCACATATGTTTGTGAAATTGTAAATTTAATAAATTAAATTTTTAATATGATTAATCACAACCATTTATTGTAAGAATCAATGGCCAAGATTGGTTAACAAAGTTAACACAATAAACTTGGTTAATATTTTAACCAACCCCTATATATATATATATATATGTATATATATATATATGTGTGTGTATATATATATATATAGAGAGAGAGAGAGAGTGTGTGTATTTGAATGGTTAACAAAACATGTAATGGTAAATGCATTGACTCTATGAAACGTGTTCGTATTTGAAGAAATTGGTTGATGAAATGGGTGCACAAAGAAAGTGAAACCATTTCATAATTGTTAAGAAAATGTTGTGTAATTAGCGAATAGTGAAATAATTTCATTATTGATGAAATTGTTTCATTTTTTTTAATTTTCTTTGGATAATTTTGTTCACTTAATGGTTAACAAAGCCTGTAATGGTAAATGCATTGACGCTATGAAACGTGTTCGGATTGAAAAAAATTTGCCGATGAAATGGGTGCATAACGAAAGTGAAACCATTTCAT
This sequence comes from Cynara cardunculus var. scolymus, assembly GCF_001531365.2. NCBI lineage: Eukaryota > Viridiplantae > Streptophyta > Magnoliopsida > Asterales > Asteraceae > Cynara > Cynara cardunculus. The sequence continues at coordinate 21,509 of NW_020203164.1, read as the reverse complement.
AATTGTTAAGAAAATGTTGTGTAATTAGCGAACAGTGAAACAATTTCATAATTAGATTGAAACATATCCATCTACCAATAACATGAAAATGATAAATGTGTCATCTAGCATTATGTTGATTTGTGTATTGACTAAACTGTGAAACCATTTCATTCATGAAATGTAGTAGTAATTTTTTTTATTCAAAAGGTTTCATTATGTTAAATTGATTATAGTGTGTTTTATTTTTATTGTTAATCTATTTTAATGATGGATGTAATTTTATTTATAATATTTGAACATAAAATTAATATATTATTTTACAAATGATTTTGTTTCATTAATATTACGATATACATGATATGGTTGCCATTAATATTAGCACTACCAAATTAAAGTTACCATTTTGCCCTTATAAGGATTATAAAATAATTTTTTTTTAATTTCCTAATATAACCTAAACTAATCTTGACCATTGATCAAAAAAACAGATGGATGAGATTGGTTTACACAAACGTGGGCGGTTTTCATTTGATCGTTCCTCTATATATATATATATATATATATATATATAGAGAGAGAGAGAGAGAGAGAGATGTTGGTTATTATACAACCCTTGACATTTGTACAACCAATACAACACAATCGCAACCGTCCATTTCATTTGATTAACATGTGATTTCATAGAAGTTTTTATTGTTTCCTAATATAAAGTATCAATCATAAATATAAAGTATCGATCATAATTAATGAATCATATTCATCTTGCATAAATATTTAAATCATAATAAATGAACTCTCATCATTTCCATAAATATCTCAATATATTGGGTTGCATTGATTGTACAAATGCGATGGGTTGTATTTGAACCAAACTCTCTCTCTCTCTCTCTCTCTATATATATATATACACACACACACACATATATATATATATAATATATGTATATAACTTAATTACACATGCAGGAAGAAGATTACGAGGCAAGAGCATCTAGTTTGAAGAAAGCTGTAAAGACGATGATACAGAAAGTAACGGGCAATCCATTGAACAGCCTTGCGCTGGTTGACAATTTGCAGAGACTCGGAATATCGTATCATTTTGAGGAAGAAATAAATCAAGTCTTGGAGCTGATTTACGATGATCACTTCAAAACTCAGGAGCAATGGAATGGAATGGATATGAACCTTAGGGCCCTTGGCTTTCGACTACTCAGACAACATGGTTATCATGTTCCTCAAGGTACAAACTTGATTAATATTCAAGAATCTTTTATCACATGCATCTTATGTTACTATAAAACACAAATTTATACATTCCTTCATTTGATTTAGAGATTTTTCACGACTTTAAGCACAAGACTGAACATGTTAAAGGGGATATTGATGTGGTGGAAATGTTGAACCTGTATGAGGCTTCTTATCATTCATTCGAGGATGAAAGCATCTTGGATGATGTTAGAGACTTCACCACCGAATATCTAAAACAAATTCGAGATACGATTGATGGAAGTAGTAGTTTATGGTCATTAGTAAGTCATGCTTTGGAGTTTCCACTGCATTGGAGAGTACCAAGAGTAGAGGCCAAGTGGTTTATAGAAGAATGCAAGAAAACAAGTGGTATGATTGATCTCACATTGATGGAGCTTGCAATATTGGATTTTAACATGGTCCAGGCTATCCACCTTCAAGATCTAAAATACTCATCAAGGTATCATTCCTTTCTTAATTACGAGTTATTTAGCCATTTATTCCCTGTATATATATATATATATACATGATATATACACCTATATATTGGTCCATTCAAATATTAACCAAATATATAGTGAAAACTTTGTTAATCAACCGATCTCATCCAACAAATTTCCAATCAATGGATTAGATTGAATTGATGGCAATGTTGCAATATTATTAATGAAATGTGAGTTCATTTTGGGAGTCATTAGTGAACAAAGAGTATTTTCGTTAAGTTGTAGAAGAAGCTTGTTTAGAAAACACGCATTCATTTTGGGATACCGTTTCTACATACAAATGAACACCTAAAAGGTTCATGTAGAAACATGGTTCACATATAAACAGATCTTAAATACATAATGCATATAATCATGTTTATAATGTTTACATAAGAAGAAGACCTACAAGTTTTGATGACATTATTTATTAATCGCCAATGATATAGAGCTATGAATTGAATATATAGGTGGTGGAGAAATACATGTTGGGATAAGAAGTTAAGCTTTTGTCGAGACCGGTTGGTGGAGAACTTTCTGTGGACAGTTGGTTTTAGTTACCTACCAAAGTTTAGCATTGGAAGGAAAATGCTAACAAAGGTTAACTCCATAATTACTACTATTGATGATGTCTATGATGTTTATGGTACTTTAGACGAACTTCAAAAATTTACCGATGTTACCACCAGGTAAATATTAATTAATCGTTGTTACTTCCATTTGAATCAAATGTTTATCGATCAATTAGTATTTAATTTGCATATATAATTTCATGAAATCTGAAGATTAAAAAGAAAATTTGAATGCGTAGATGGGATATCAATGCAATTGAAGAACTCCCAGATTATATGAAGATTTGTTTCCTTGGATTCTACAACACCATAAATGAGATCACATATGACAATTTGACAAACACAGGATTACTCATCCTTCCATACCTAAAGAAAGCAGTAATTAATCCATCATTATTAACTAATATTATGTTTAATTCCTTAATTTGTGATCAGATTCAAATCTAAATTGTCTTAACTATGTTGGAACAGTGGGCAGATTTATGTAAGTCATACCTGGTAGAAGCAAAGTGGTACCAAAGTGGGCATACACCAACACTCCAAGAATACTTGGACAACGCTTATATATCAATATCGGGACCTACAATACTCATGCATTGTTATTTTTTGACATCTATGATTTCAACCCAAGAGATCCAGCAATGCTTGGAAAGAACTGACAACATTGTTCGATATTCATCGCTAATCTTGCGACTTGTGGACGACTTGGGGACATTCTCGGTAACTATATATATATATATATATATATATATATTATTCGTTTAAAGATATTGCTTTGTTAATTTACCAAAAAGTACTTATTGAAGGTGCACAAATGGTCCTTTTTTGTTAAAACTTTTTTGGGTTCTACCGGGTCATGTATGACCTTTTCAATCTTATTTTTTGCATGGTCTATCTTTTCAGTTTCTTTAGATTAGTAGTTTTCTGTTTTTCAAAAGACTATTTAAGAGCCTAAGTTTAATTTAGAAGTAGCTCCCTTCTTTTTGGGTGTGAAGCAGTGAGCAATTAGCTCTACGAACGAATGGATCGGATCAACTTGGAAAATTGAAATATATTGCAAACTCTAAGTATTAGATATGACCTTAAAATAACTTTCCTATAAATTGAGTCATCAAAGTATTTTCAGTGAATGACAAAGCTTTTTGTTGTTTTCCCTTATGTTCTTTTTCTTTCCATTTATATCAAATTAATTTTCCGATCGATGTTTCGAATATATAAATACTTGTTAATTTCTTTATTATACTCACTAATAACAATATACATTTTGTCATTATTAATTTAGTGATTGTATTTTGTTTCAAATATAAAATACTAACTAAACTTAATTAATTATTAGGATTAAATGGCAAGAGGGGATAATCCAAAAGCAATTAATTGTTACATGAATGAGACTGGTGCTACTGAAGCCGAAGCTAGAAGTTATATGAAATTGTTAATCAGCAAGACATGGAAGAAACTTAACAAAGAAGTAACAGGTGTTGCAGGTTCTCAATTTTTACAGGAGTTCGTTGAATGTGCAACAAACGTAGCTAGGATGGCACAGTTCATGTATGGTGAAGGAGACGGGGTTGGTCGTCCAGAACTAGTGACTAAATCTTATATATTATCGTTGTTGTTTAATCCAATCGAAGGTCTACATTAACTAATAGCCAAGACTGTTTATCTTTCATTAATTTGAGATCATCTAGGGAATTGATCATTTCCAAAATTAAGTGATATCTTGTTGCTTAATTAATGTTGGGTTTGACAGTTAAGTTAGATTATTCTTGAACTTAGCATTTGATATAACTTATAACTGCTTGATTAATTGTTTAAATATTGCTAAGCATTCAAACACTCATATTAATTTATATCCAGAAGTAATGGAGGAGTTACACTGCACGTAGGCTTAAATTAAATACTATCACAAACAACAAACTACAAAATTTTCACTCTAACTTGAATTAATATGATTTTTTTTTGTTTGAGTTGTTAATTTTTTCAGAATCTGCTTTGGGTTATTATCAAGTTGTTATTGAGTACTATCAAGTTGTTATTGAGTTCTATCAAAATTTCATTGTTTAAACATCGTGATGCCATAACCTTTTCCTCTTAGTTCACATCAATATGATTTTTTTAAGTTGAATTTCTAAATTATGCATGTTGGAAATTTTTGGGTTTATATCGAGTTCTATCTATTCTTTTATCAATTAAGCATCGCATAAACGCCTTGTGATCACAGATTTTCACTTGAAATAGAATCATGGGCATTCCAATTTTTTTACAGTGTTTGTTTTTCACATGTACCGAGACTATAGGTCTACTAGCAAGGACGGAACACGGGCCTTAAAATCCGGGGCAAACAAGACTGTTGGACTTGTGTACAGGGGTTCTCAATTGTCAGAATTAGATGTAGGGTTACTTTGGTTCGATATTTTTTTAGGATCTTGCTGAAGAATTATATCTTTTCTTCTAAAAAGACCAAGAAAAATAGATTGACTTTTTGTGTTAATAATTCAAATACTTCATCAATTTATTTTCAAAGAATAAAGTGTTACACGTTACCAATAAATAAAAAAAAATAGTTTAATCAAATACTTCAAAATTCTTTTTATATTAAGCCATCGTAAAACCCGTAGAACACATTACCCTTTGCTATCATAACTCATCTTCGGACTTGTTGATGACTTAGGGACGTCCTCGATAACTATTTATTTTTATTTTTTATTTTCGGTTATTCGTACATTATATTATATCTAATTTTGTTTCAAATATGAAGATGTATTAATTTTCCATTAGTACTAAGTTAACTTAAACAATAACTATTATTATATATGTTAAATAAGGACGAAATGGCAAGAGGGATAATCCAAAAGCAATCCAAAGTTACCTGTCTGAGAGTGGTGCTACTGAAGACGAAGCTAAAGCCAACAAGTTATATAAATACGATAATCTGCAAGACATGGAAGAAACTAACAAAGAAGTAGCAGGTAGTTCCTAGTTCTTACAAGAGTTCATTGACTGTGCAACAAACCTAGCTAGGATGGGTCTATTCATGCACTAGGAAGGAGACGGTCAAGATTGTCCACATATGACTAAATTTCACATATTATCGTTGTTGTTTAATCCAATCCAAGGGATACATTAATTAATTAATATCTAAGAATTAAAACCATAAGGGTAGTGTCCGATTGGTTCGAGCTTGAGCTTTAAAGGTCAAAAGTGCCTAAAGATCTCATGTTCGAATCCAAGAAGAAATAAAAATCTCTTGTAACCACGGAGGTTTAAATGTGGTGACTACGGGCTCACGGATGGTTGCCCTGAGATTAATTAGTTCGCATAACGGATTAGATATCCGGTTTAATTAAAAAAAAAGAATTAATATGTGTTATAGAGATACCCATAATGCCCATTATTCTTAAAGGTAGGTTCAAGTCTCAACATGAGGAGTGTGAAATGTGAATGAGTATCATATGCTCTTTCTTCTCCTCTACAAATAGCATCCATGAAGAAGAGAAAGAAAAAGCGGCCATAGAGACGAGGAAGAAACGTAGCCATGTCTTGGGGAAGAAAACTGTGTGTGTGTGTGTGTGTGAGAGAGAGAGAGAGAGAGGAGATAATTTAGTGATTTATGGTTAAGATAAGGTTGCATGGGTTGTATAGGTTGTAAAAGTAACGTACTTTAACTTCATTTCTATTTTGGGCAAATTACATGAAAAAGTAACGTACTTTAACTTCATTCCTATTTTGGGTAACATACTTTCAAAACTTTCATTTTGGTACCTAAGATGTAATGTTTTAAACATTTAAGTACCCGGGTAACTGGTTGAAGTATTAACCGGTTATCATACTGATGTGGCGAGTGATGTGGTATCCAACTCGGTATTATTTGTTGACCTAGTCAGTGACGTGATTTTTTTTAATCTAAAATTAGTCTTTTTTTAAGTCTAAAATTAGTCATCATTGGGTTACCCGGGTACTTAAATGTTTAAAACTTTACATCTTAGGTATCAAAATGAAAGTTTTGAAAGTACGTTACCTAAAATAGGAATGAAGTTAAATTACGTTACTTTTTCATGCAATTTGCCCTAAAATAAACCACTTATTTATATATATATATATATATATATATATATACTATCTTATAAAACATTTGGCTAAAACTCTTAAACTCGTTCATCCCTAAACGATTTCATTCCTATCCGATTTGATCCCATATCTGAATTCGCGTAACTAACTGCAGATAAACACAATCAAAATACAGGATAAACAT
>NW_020203164.1:12052-13505 GCF_001531365.2 Cynara cardunculus var. scolymus | reverse complement strand
ATATAATTAGAATAATTATCGAGTTCCAACAAAATAAATAATTATTATCTTTATAAAAAATTATATTATTAAACGAAATATAAATTACTTCGTTATTGTACATAAATTAAATTATTAAAAAATTGAAATTAAAAAATTACACAAAAAATGAGGAATTTCAAACAGTTAATTTGATACTAATATCGATATATTTTTGTCAAATTTTTATGATATCTTCAAACATATATTTTATTCAAAAATAAAAACATCATCGTTTTCTTAAAATCACATAAAGCCATATTGTAACATCGATTGAGATAAATAATAAAATGAAATATTAAAATCATGATGTATCTCGCTGCATTGCGCAAGTACGCTTCTAGTATATATATATATATATATATATGTATATATATAGAGAGAGAGAGAGATAGGACGTTTCAAATGCAACTCATCACATTGGTACAACCAATGCAACCCAATAAATTGAGATATTTATGAAAATGATGTGGGTTCATTATTATGATTTGAATATTTATGGAAGATGAATATGGTTCGTTAATTATGATCAATGCTTTATATTATAAAACAATCAAAACTTTTATGAAATCACATATTAATCAAATGAAATAGACGGTTGAGAATGAGTTGTATTGGTTGTACAAATGTAAAGGGTTGCATAATAACCCACCTCTCTCTCTCTATATATATATATATAGAGAGAGAGAGAGAGATATATATATATATATATAGAGAGAGAGAGAGAGATAGAGGTTGGTTATTATACAACCCTTGACATTTGTGCAACCAATACTACTCAATCTCAACCGTCCATTTCATTTGATGAATATGTGATTACATAAAAGTTTAGATTGTTTTCTAATATAAAGTATTGATCATAATTAATGAAATTTATATATATATATATATAGAGAGAGAGAGAGAGAGAGGTTGGTTATTATACAACCTTTGGCATTTGTGCAACCAATACAATCCAATCTTAACCGTCCATTTCATTTGATGAATATATGATTACATAAAAGTTTAGATTGTTTCCTAATATAAAGTATTGATCATAATTAACGAACCTTATTCATCTTCCATAAATATTCAAATCATAATAAATGAACTTTCATCATTTCCATAAATATCTCAATTTATTGGGTTGCATTGGTTGTACAAATGCGACGGGTTGTATTTGAAACAAACTCTCTCTCTCTCTCTCTCTCTCTATATATATATATATATATATCCGGGTTCAAATGAGATCAGTATACTTGTGATTTTACATTAACATCACATACAAAATCACATGTGATTTTGCACGTGATTTAGCCGTTTTCGTATATATTCTTAAATAGTTAGCAATCTCGTTTGATCCACTATCTATATATATGTCATTAGAGGCTACCTGACTATGTTTGGATGATATCAATGAATTATGATATTATATATATTTTGATGTTCAAATACC
>NW_020203164.1:9218-11982 GCF_001531365.2 Cynara cardunculus var. scolymus | reverse complement strand
CTTTTGTGTTTCAGAAACATCATTCAACTTGAAAAATAAACAACAATTTATCAAACAACGCTTAATTCAAGTTGAGATGTGATTGATCATTTTCAGATTGTTGATTCAAGAAACAAGGTAAATAACAACACATTTTTATCTAGACAGTTAATTTTATCCATATAGAACATAATTAGTGAACATCTCATAAAGCCAAAAGAGGGTTTCGATGTCCGGATGTTCGACTGTAGGTATTTGTACTTGGAGGCATGATATTTGTTGATTATCAGTTCTTTGCATGTATTTTCTTTTGAGATAGGATGAAATCTTGCACAACATTAGGATCAAGAAAATTATCATTCAAAAAATTGCTATCCTTTAATTTTCCCCAAGTTGGGTTTTATTTTCGGTGTATGTTTATAGTATAAGATATATGTGGCTCTTGCCGAGTTTGAGGGTTATTTTTCCTTTGGTCGTTTTTTCTTGCACCCACAGATCTATTGCATTTAGTATTTCTTTCATGTGGATCTGTATCCAGTTTTGGCCCTTGGTCATGTTGGACTGTTGGTGATTAATTATAGTGAAATAATTGGTTCATTTTACGTAATTGTTTTCATAAAAGAATATCTGGTTTGTAGTCAAACTATATAATCAGTTATATGGAGTACACACTCGTGTAAGCTAACTAGAACCTAGGATCTTTGGATAGCGCCTTATGACGGGGTCAAGGGGTCGTGCTCCTTTGCAGGGTTGAAGGGGTAGCGTCCCTAGCGTTGGTTCCGCTGACCGGGAGCACCCTTGTTGGGCTTGGGGCAGCACCTCAAAATCTCTACAGATTTTATGAAGAGAAGTGTTTGGAAAAATCGAGCTTCTGAATGTCCTAAGTGAAATTCAGAAGCCTTTTCCGTCTTATTTCGAAGCTTTTGAAGTGCATGTGACACTGTAGTGTTTTTAAGTTGCTTTTCGATCCGTTTTGTAACTAATGTGCAGTTATCCGTCCACTAGTTATTCCAACAATCATTTATATTTGATAGAGGGTTATTCTTGCATTTAATATAGGAATGGTTACGATTCTTTAAGTTTAAAATGGAAGTATGGAAGAATTTTGCCAAAATCGTGAGTTGTACCACCACACTAGCAACTACTTTATAATCATAATATATTTTTAATACTTCGGAACCAAATTAGCAATTAAAAGTATCTCATAAAGTGAAATTAAGAAGCCTCTAAAGTTCTTTCAGCCCTGAAATGCTTCTGAATTGCCTTCTGATACGTGTAAGTAGTTACATTACAAGTGATATGCAGTTATTTGTCCACTAATCGTTCTTGCAATCATTTTTTAATAGATAGTTATTCTCACATGTAATATAAAACCAACTATGATTCTTTAAGTTTAAAATGTAATAATTTAAACATAATTTTTATAAAAGTTTGAGCATCGGTTTCAACCTTCTCTTCCATTTGGGGCATTAGAAGGAGTCAAGGATGCATCCAACTTCTACTTGATATTCAGACCATTAAATTATCTAGCAACGTCAAAGTGTTTCATTGAGCCAATATAATTTGAGAAGCTACTGGTGATATATATTTTATTGTCATATTTGATGGTACATAAAGTAGATCCACATATTTATGTGATATGTTCCTATTATATATGCATCAAATAATAGTGGAATAAGATCATCTATGAATTACTAGCATTGCAAATCCTTTTTTTGGATGATAACATTCAATAAGTAATTAAAAACCATATGCATTTTCATCTTAGAATCCATTAGTGGTTGATTGATGTGGATTGTCATTCATTAATTATGCTCAATTAAGGTTATTGATTAATTTCACTTTAGATTAGAATTAAGTATGGGTACGAACAAAATCAATTGATAGGAATGATTGATATGATTACCCATTATTATTATTGGTCGTTGGTTTCAATTTAAAATTAATAAGAATAAAACATGGGAATAAGAAAAACTACCGTTCTAATTGACTTAACGTATTATTAATTAACGTACTAATCTTAAGATTTTGCTATTAAAGATTATGATTTCAAGTTAGGTTTGGGGTAATACCTCAAATCTAATTTAAACAAATAAAACTTGGGTGTTAATTTTAACATTTCAAAGCAAGAAAAAAGGATTTAAATTGGAGAAAAATTCAAGTTTGATGAAAATGGTGTTTTCCTAAAAGTTGATGAAGACAAACATGATTATTTTGTAATGAAGGTGAAGGCATTTTTAATCCGGGATGTCGTGAGATTTATAATTGGATTTTATTTTATGTTTGTATTTATTTTATTCGAAAATCTCTAATTATAAATATATTGGATTTAGAAAAAGGTATAGTTGGTATTTTAGAATTTAGTATAATATTTGTTTGTAATAATATTTTAAAATATATCAAAAACATCTATTCGATAATAATGAATTTTTAAAAAATAAATTTAATTATTTTTATAATTATTAAATGATAAAACGAAATAAAAAAATAGAAGAAATAGAAAATTTGGGAATATTCAAATGGAGACAGAGATATTGATAGATGACGACGAGGACCAAAAGTTGATCTTATTTAAAAACATGTGATTGTTGTGTTGTTTCTTCCAAAAATTGAGAGATTATTATTATTATTATTATTATTATTATTATTATTATTATTATTTTGAAATAAATGTTTATAACAAAAAAGACGATTGATTTTAAGAATGTATAATTACTATATATTTTAAATAATTAAATGACATTTTCATCTTTAATAATAGTGAAATATATTTTCTTTATAAAAA
>NW_020203164.1:0-6868 GCF_001531365.2 Cynara cardunculus var. scolymus | reverse complement strand
TAACTAACTGCAGATAAACAATTCATTTTAAATATAAAAAAATCTAAAATATAATTAAGATAATCATTGAGTTCTAACAGAATATTAACTATTATCTTTATAAAATGTTATATTATTAAACCAAAAATAAATTATTTCGTTATTAAACTTAAATTAAATTATAATAAAAAAACAAATTAATGAAATTACATAACAAATGAGAACTTTTAAATAGTTGATTTGATATTAACATTGATATATTTTTTTCAAATTTTTATGATATCTTCAAATTTATATTTTATTCAAAAATAAAATCATCATTGTTTTCTTAAAAACACATAAAGTATTATAACATCGACAAAGACAAATAATAAAGTAGAACATTAAAATCGATATGTGTCTCGCTGCATTGCGCGAGTACTCTTCTAGGGTATATATATATATATATACACACACACACACACACAGAGGTGGGTTATTATACAATCTTTACATTTGTACAATCAATACAACACAATCTCAACCGTCCATTTAATTTGATAAATATGTAATTTCATAGAAGTTTTGATTATTTCATAATATAAAGTATTGATCATAATTAATAAACATTATTATCTTCATATTTAAATTATAATAAATGAACTCTCATCATTTCCATAAATATTTCAATTTATTGGGTTGCATTGTTGTACGAATGTGATGAGTTGTATTTGAAACAAACTATATATATATATATATATATATACACACACACACATAGACTTGGGATCATGTGAGACCAAAGGTTTTTCGTGAGACCTGTAAGACCAATTCTCAACCATTGGATTATATCTACAATCGTCAGATCTGAAAATTCATAAACGCGAAACTTCTCAATAATCATAAATTGTCATCGTGCAATTTTAGACCATTAGATTAATACCTTATAAAGTTGATCAATGAACATAAACTTGTCTTACGGGTCCCACGAAACCCTTGGTCTTACGGTTCAAATGTTAAACAAAATCATTGTGTTAACTTTGTTATCCAATCTTCGCCATTGATTATTACAATAAACGGTTATGATTAATCATGATAAAAAAWCAATTTTTTAAATTTACAATTTCAAAAAACATATGTGAACAAATGGGAAAAGGGTATTTAGGTAAAAAAAAATTATGTAACTCCCATATCATTAATTTGAAGTTACAAAATCAAAAAAAAATCTCATTATTTTTGTTAATGTAAGAACCATATGAACACACACACACACACACACACACATATATATATATATATATATATGAACCATTGTGTCAAATACGAACAAAAATTGACATATATATGAACTTGGACTGCATAGCATTTATGAACACAATATGAATATAATAAGAATAGCTGCTACACGAAATGAAATAAATGAAAAAACAGGTGTGAACACAATATGAACAACTTGTGAACAATAATTCTTTCATTAAATCAAGAAATGAAATTGTTTCAAGAAATAAAACGAATACAGATTTCATATTCTACTGCTTTTACAATTCATATTTTAACAAGTATAATTTAATTAAATAATAAAAAATTTAATGGTAAAAAAGTTATATTAAGAAAAAAGATTTACCTCATTCCATATAAAAAGTTTCCATTAATATATTTCCATAACTAACAGTAGTTATTACCTTTCAATATTAATCAGTCATGATGAAATGATCATTATACCCTTATTAAAATTAAATTAAAAAACAGAATTTTCCTATTAGTCGAAAGTGGTTTGCATAGCTTTCATGAATTGAACGGTTTGCAACCTAATCTGCCTATATATATATAGTCAGATTCATATGAGAATACTAACTGATAAGATTTTAAGAAAACGGTCAAATCATATATGATTTACACTAAAATCTTATGTGATTCACACGATTTTGATGGTGATCTAAGATTGCAGCCATGTTGCCTGCATACAGTTATGTTGACCGTCAGTGTAAAATCAAATCTTATGTGATTTTACACATGATTTAATTTTTTTCGTGTTCTTTTATTTTGTTATTATTCTCATTTTAACTTCACCCTCACTCTATATCGTATTTGTAAGATGATTAGGTTTTTCAGAAGTGTATTTTGTCCACCTTTTATATGTGTATGATAATTGATACCAATATATAACTTGGGACCAACGTACGTATTACTTAGGGGGTGTTTGAGATTGCTTATTTGAAACAACTTATGTTTTTTTTACAAAAACACTTATTAACTTATTATAAGCAAGAAAGATTTAACTTCTTTAAACACTTCTTATTACCGGTTTGACACCGGTATAAGCTATTTATCCAAACGCTCAAAAGTGCTTATTACCGGTGTCACACCAGAATAAGTCAACAAGTTGTTTTAATAAGCAATCCCAAACACCCCCTTAATAGTTTAACTTCTCTCTTTCTATATGGCTTCAATGTTCTTCTTTCTCTGTTCAATTTTTCATTACAAAAATCTTGTTGCCGCAACTAGAGGTTTCAAAGTTTGCAAAGCAGGTGGTTGCCCTGGGATTAGTCGGCTCACATAACGGGTTGGATATCCAGGTTAATCAAAAAAAACATTTGCAAGCTATTATGTTCATCAAATTCTACGACAATAGCCGTCTCTGTAGCGGATCCCATTGGTTTGACGATCAACAAACTTAATTACACATTCAGGAAGAAGATTACGAGGCAAGAGCATATAGTTTGAAGAAAGAAGTGAAGACGATGATACAGAAAGTAACGGGCAATCCATTGAACAGTCTTGCGTTGGTTGACAATTTGCAGAGACTCGGAATATCGTATCATTTTAAGGAAGAAATAAATCATGTCTTGGAGCTGATTTACGATGATCACTTCAAAACTCAGGAGCAGTGGAATGGAATGGATATGAACCTTAGGGCCCTTGGCTTTCGACTACTCAGACAACATGGTTATCATGTTCCTCAAGGTACAAACTTGATTAATATTCAAGAATCTTTTATCACATGCATCTTATGTTACTATAAAACACAAATTTATACATTCCTTCATTTGATTTAGAGATTTTTCACGACTTTAAGCACAAGACTGAACATGTTAAAGGGGATATTGATGTGGTGGRAATGWTRAACCTGTAYGAGGCTTCTTATCATTCATTCGAGGATGAAAGCATCTTGGATGATGTTAGAGACTTCACCACCGAATATCTAAAACAAATTCGAGATACGATTGATGGAAGTAGTAGTTTATGGTCATTAGTAAGTCATGCTTTGGAGTTTCCATTGCATTGGAGAGTACCAAGAGTAGAGGCCAAGTGGTTTATAGAAGAATGCAAGAAAACAAGTGGTATGATTAATCTCACATTGATGGAGCTTGCAATATTGGATTTTAACATGGTCCAGGCTATCCACCTTCAAGATCTAAAATACTCATCAAGGTATCATTCCTTTCTTAATTACNCAATATTGGATTTTAACATGGTCCAGGCTATCCACCTTCAAGATCTAAAATACTCATCAAGGTATCATTCCTTTCTTAATTACGAGTTATTTAGCATATTTATTCCCTGTATATATACATGATATATAGACATATATATATAGGTCCATTCAAATATTAACCAAATATATATTGGAAACTTTGTTAATTATCTTTAATAACTGTTATATTTATCCTCCCTAAAAATATGGAATTGTTATATAACCGCCTATTAAATAGATTGCCATTTGATTGGTCCAAGTTTGAAGAGTTAACATTAATTATTAACTGCCAATGATGTAGAGCTATGAATTGAATATATAGGTGGTGGAGAAATACATGTTGGAATAAGAAGTTAAGCTTTTGTCGAGACCAGTTGGTGGAGAATTTTCTGTGGACAGTTGGTGTTAATTACCTACCTAAGTTTAGGCTTGGAAGGAAAACGCTAACAAAGGTTAACACCATGATTACTACTATCGATGATGTCTATGATGTTTATGGTACTTTGGACGAACTTCAAAAATTTACCGATGTTACCACCAGGTAAATATTAATTAATCGGTGTTACTTCCATTTGAATCAATGTTTATCGATCAATTAGTATTTAATTTGCATATATAATTTCATGAAATCTGACGATTAAAAAGAAAATTTGAATGCGTAGATGGGATATCAATGCGATTGAAGAACTCCCGAATTATATGAAGATATGTTTCCTTGGATTCTACAACACCATAAATGAGATCACATATGACAATTTGACAAACACAAGATTACTCATCCTTCCATACCTAAAGAAAGCAGTAATTAATCCAATTTTGTTAATTAATATTATGTTCAATTTCTTAATTTGTGATCAGATACGAATCTAAATTTTCTTAATTATTTTGGAACAGTGGGCAGACTTATGCAAGTCATTCCTAGTAGAAGCAAAGTGGTACCAAAGTGGACATACACCAACATTCCAAGAGTACTTAGACAATGCTTGTATATCGGTATCTGGTCCTACAATACTCATGCATTGTAATTTTTTAACATCTATGACTTCAACGCAAGAGATCTTGCAATGCATGGAAAGAACTGACAACATTGTTCGCTACTCATCACTAATTTGTCGACTTGTGAACGACTTGGCGACATTCTCGGTAACTATATATATATATATATATATTATTCGTTTAAAGATATTGCTTTGTTAATTTACCAAAAAGTACTTATTGTAGGAGCGCAAATGGTCCTTAATTTTTTTTGGGTTTTACCGGGTCATGTATGACCTTTTCAATCTTATTTTTTGCATGGTCTATCTTTTTAGTGTTTTTTGATTAGTAGTTTTTTAAAAGGCTATTTAAGAGCCTAAGTTTAATTTTTAAGTAGCTCCCATCTTTTTGGTGTGAAGGAGTGAGTAAATAGCTCTAGGAACGAATGGATCGGATCAACTTGGAAAATGGAAATATTTTGCAAACTCTGAGTACTAGATATGACCTTAAAATAACTTTCCTATGAATAGAGTCATCCAAGTATTTTCAGTGAATGACAAAGCTTTTATTTGTTTTTTCTTCTGTTCTTTTCTTTTCATTTCTATCAAATTAATTTTCAGATCGATGTTTCCAATATATAAATACTTGTTAATTTCTTTATTATACTTACTAATAACAATATACATTTTGTCATTATTAATTTAGTGATTGTATTTTGTTTTAAATATAAAATACTAACTAACCATAATTAATTAATAGGACGAAATGGCAAGAGGGGATAATCCAAAAGCAATTAATTGTTACATGAATGAGACTGGTGCTACCGAAGCCGAAGCTAGAAGTTATATGAAATTGTTAATCAGCAAGACATGGAAGAAACTTAACAAAGAAGTAACAGGTGTTGCAGGTTCTCAATTTTTACAGGAGTTCGTTGACTGTGCAACAAACTTAGCTAGGATGGCACAGTTCATGTATGGTGAAGGAGACGGGTTTGGTCGTCCAGAACTAGTGACTAAATCTTATATATTATCGTTGTTGATTAATCCAATCCAAGGTCTACATTAACTAATAGCCAAGACTGTTTATCTTTCATTAATTAGAGATCATCAAGGGAATTGATCATTTCCAAAATTAAGTGATATCTTGTTGCTTAATTAATGTTGGGTTTGTCGGTTAAGTTGGATTATTCTTGAAAGTAATATTAATTGGTGTTTGCCGTTTGTTCAATTGTTCTTGATCTTGAACTTAGCATTTGATATAATTTATGGCTGCTTGATTGTTTAAATATTGCTAAGCATTAGAACACTCATATTAATCTATATCCAGAAGTAATAAAGGAGTTATATTGCACCTAGGGTTAAATCAAATACTGTCACAAACATCAAACTACAAAATTTTCACTCTAACTTGAATTAATATGCTTTTTTTTTTGTTTGAAGTTGTTAATTTTGTCAAAATCTGCTTTGGGTTACTATCAAGTTGTTATTGAGTTCTATCGAATTTTCATTGTTTAAGCATCGTGATGCCATAACATTTTCCTCTTAGTTCACATCGATATGATTTTTTAAGTTGATTTTCTAAATTCTGCCTGTTGGAAATCTTTGGGTTTATATCGAGTTCTATTTATTCTTTTATCATTTAAGCATCGTATAAACACCGTGTGATCATAGATTTTCACTTGTAATATAATCATGGGCATTCCAATTTTTTTTACAATGTTTGTTTTTCACATATACCAAGACTATAGATTTACTGGAAGGGATGGAACACGGGCCTTAGAACCAGAGGTGAACAAGACTTTTGAACTTCTTTAATTGAGAGATAAAGGAGATAATTTTGTGATTTTAATTAAAGAGAAAATAATAATAATTTTTAATTCCAATTATACCCTCTAAAAACGTTGACATTTTCATATATGCCTTTCCTTTTAAATTATTTTCAAATATGTCTTTTAAATCTTAATCCTTGATTTTTTTTGATCTAAGGGATAAAGTGTTTTTCGGTTTTTCATTTTTTTAAGATTTTAATATGAACCTCACTCGATATATATAAGGGTGGGTTCATTTGAAAACCGAGTTTTGGTTGTGAACCGGGGGACAATGGAGAATGTGACACATATCTTATGCGTCCACGGGTTATTCGTCATTTAATGAATGTGTATTACTCATCATGAATGATAGATTAATTTAACATGGATCATGATTGTGTGTTATTCATCATGAATAATTCATGAACTTTACCTTCTTGATACTGAATGTGGTCGACAGACACGTGTCACGCTCTCCTTTGTCCCAACGGTTCATAGCCGAAAATCAGTTTGTAATTGAACTTCTCTCTCTCTCTCTCTCTCTCTCTCTATATATATATATATATATATATATCTATACTATATTATAAAACATTTGACTAAAACTCTTAAAAACTCTTAAAACTCTTAAACTCTTAAAAACTCTTAAACCC
>NW_020203163.1:20195-22604 GCF_001531365.2 Cynara cardunculus var. scolymus | reverse complement strand
TGCTGGATATAACTTGAAAGCACATTGACGTAGAGGATATCTTCCAGAACCTCTGTGAGACACGACAGAGGTTCTGTCGTCTTTATCTTGTAGCATTGTCTTTGCAGAGGACCACTTTCCAGAACCTCTGTGAGACACGACAGAGGTTCTGTCACTTGAGACTTGTACGTTTGAGCATCTTCTTCTGTTGGTCCTCTGTGGTCTTCTTTGACTGATCATCTTCTGTCAACACTAGCAGTATTACTTTTTCCATAGTTTTACATTTAATGAAATGAGACCTAACACATAGTCAAAGTCAAACCTGCCTAAGAAAAGTCAAACACGATGACTTATACAATTATAGACAATATTTAACTTTCAAGACGAATACAATTTAATACTGATTTTCAGTCCTAACAATTCAAAAGGGGAAATTATACATCAAAGACATGAAAATATCTTCAAAATGATGATAATCTATGATCCACGAACTTTGAACTCAATGAAAGTAGGATAAAACCTCATTGCATGTGGAAGTTAATCATTAAAATATGTATTTTGAAAACTGGCCGTTTCTGTTAGCACTTGTGCCGAGTGTATCTTTCAAAATAAAAGTCCAAATGTTCTGATTTTTCTTCTAAAACGTGCTTTTATGAGTTATCTTTCTAATGCAACTGGTCTCATTCAAAAATATTAAGTTTTGAGCCTTCAAGTTCTTGATACAAGATTATGGTGCAAAAAGAACATTTCTGACAGAATCTTGCATGCATCTTAAATCGGTTATATCTTCTTCAAAACTCATTCGAAATGGGTGATTCTTTTTCTGGAAGTTATCCTTATGTGTTAGCTTTAAAATAAAGTTAAAATGCACTAAAAAATGATGAGTCTAGACCCCCCAAATGGCCGCAACTCAAAGAGTGTGCAATCTGTCTTGGGGTACTGTGTCACTCAAAGTGGTAGGGTATTAATGAGTGCCTTAAACCCATCCAAAATTCTTGTTATTTGGGAAATTCTGTTTAACTCATTATTATTGATGATATAAAAATTTGGACACAAAATGACTTTTGGAAAGTTCCTTTTGACAGTGATTTGTGAGACTAAAAATTCCAGAAACAGAAATTACATTCTGTCCAAATGGTAACTTTATGGGCAAAGGACTTTGATTTTAAAATATATATATTTTCTGGACTATTTTTAGAGTAATTAATATAAGTATCAACTTTAATTCACAAAACCTCGTTGGCATTACATAAGAAATTTGACTTTATCTTTATCGAGAGCCGTTAGGTGATCTAATTATTGGATTTCAGACTGTTTAGAAAGGTTAGGGCGGACGTTTAGCGCTTCAAACGTCATCAAGTTCTTGGATATTCATCAGCAAACTTGTGAGTATTCACGGCCCCACTTTTAATGTTTTTTGTTTATTTAAACTGGCGGGAAAGCATGAAGTTATGCAAACTATACTGTTTATTTATTAAACTGTTGGACTAAAGAACAGTTTAGTCAAGATTTGTTTAAAACTGTTGGACTAAAGAACTGTTTAGTCAAGATTTGGTTATGTCATGAAATATTGACTGTTTTGCACTATGATATAAATGTTAAATTGATGTACTTGAGAGTATGTTTCCAAATAAAGTCCCCGTCCGTAAACGCTACTTGTTAATTCGGGCATGTCCTCGGACCGTGGTAATTGTGGATAGCCGCTATTGTGTTGACAGTCCCTCCCAGAAAGGGGTGCACATTACCTATGTTTTTATTAGTCTAATCATGTGGAATTTGGACCACCGCTGAATTAGTACTACTACGAACTGTGGGACCTAAGTGAGTGTACGGGCTACTTATGGTCGTTCGTAAAATAATGGGGCATATTGGCCAGGAAAGGCTCAGTAGTGTCTCAAGTTTTAAAACATCGTTGTAGATTTACATTTATTATGTGCAAAAGTTATGTATAGGTTTGCAAGAAATGATTTATGCATTGTAATGCTTTGTGCATATGAAAACCCGTGAACTCACCGACTCTTTGTAGTTGACGTTGTTTTATGTTTCATGCTTTTCAGGATTTAAGTAAGAAATGAAGTTTTTGGAGCATATATGTGGCGACACCGATTAAGTTCATTTTGAAGTTTTTGTAAAGAATTATTCTATTCCAACTTGGTTATGGATGTTAAATTCGAATTTTTGTAAAAGTTGAATGGTGTTATTTAATATCTGCTGATGTGACTCGCTTACCTGTTACATCTTGTGTTTCCGCTTTAGCAGGGTGTGACAATGAATTCTTCGGACAAAGGAAAGGGAAAGCTGAGAAATAGCAACTCTGCCAAAGATAACTCACAAGGCCCTAGTACACTCTTTAAGTTCATTAAGTTTACTCGTGAGCAAAAACAGAAGTGGCCTGCCTCTGAGAAAACTAACCACCACTTTTCCTCTCAT
>NW_020203163.1:17616-19775 GCF_001531365.2 Cynara cardunculus var. scolymus | reverse complement strand
GATGAAAAGAGAGTGGTATCTCCTACTAACAAACGTGGACCCATTAAGAAATGGGTACCTAAAACCCCTTAATTTGTCTTGCAGGACCAGCATGTGCAACCATGGTACATAGATTCCGGTTGCTCCAGGCACATGACTGGTGACAAGAGTCAGCTATCCTTCTTCATCGAAAAATCTGGAAGCTCTGTGACTTTTGGAGACAATAGCAAGGGTACAATAAAGGGATATGGCACTCTCATCAAATGCAACATCTCCATCAGCAAAGTGGCTTATGTTGAAGGTTTGAAGCACAACTTAGTAAGCATAAGCCAGTTCTGCGACAAGGGTCTTGAAGTCAGGTTCCACAAAGGTTTCTGTATCATAGAAACAAAGCCTGGTCAAACAATCATCAAGGCAAAAAAAGAAGGAAATCTCTATCTTCTAGATTTTGAATCCTTTATGGGACAAGACACCCTTTGTCTTGTATCTCAAAAGACCGATGAAAATTGGCTATGACATCAAAAGTCTCACATCTCAACTTTGATGCACTACGAAAACTAGCCACACAGAAGTTGGTCAAGGGAATTTCGGATCTCAAATTCGAAAAAGATCATCTTTGCAAGCTTGTGAGATGGGAAAGCTAAGACGGGCCTCACATAAAACCAAGTCTAAAACCTCTTGCACCAATCCCTTGGACATGGTACATATAGACCTCTGTGGGCCTATATCAACTCAAAGTCTCTCTGGAAAGAAGTACATGTTAGTACTGGTTGATGAATACTCCAGATACACCTGGGTTGAATTTGTAAAGAAGAAAAATAATATGTTCCTGACCTACTAATTGGAATGATGAAAAGGCTCCAAGTCCTTCTACAACGAAAACTAATAAAGGTTAGAACAACAATGGAACTGAATTAAAAAATGCTAGAATCGATGAATACCTCATCAGTGAAGGTATTTCACAAAACTTTTCAGCAGCTAGAACTCCACAATAGAATGGAGTGGTGGAGCGAAGGAACATAACCCTCGTGGAAGCAGCAACGACCATGCTTGCTTCATCGGAGTTACCCATCACATTCTGGGCTGAAGCTATTTCCACTGCATGTTTCACCCAGAATCGATCAATCATTAACAATAGGCACCAGAAGACACCTTATGAGCTCATCAACCAAAGAAGACCAAACGTCAAATATTTTAATGTCTTTGGGTGCAAATGCTTTATACTCAATGATAGAGAATATCTTGGCAAGTTCGACAAGAAAGCTGATAAAGGGATCTTTCTGGGGTATTCTCAAACTGCCAAGGCCTACAGAGTCTACATCAAAAGGACAAGAATCGTCATAGAAAGCATAAATGTGTCCTGTGATGATTCCACACCAATGACTTCTTGACACAACAGTTTAGAACTCGGACTTCAAAGAAGAGCATCTGATTCATCACTTGGCAAACCCAATGAATCAGAGTTAGCTTAATTATTTGAAGACATCTTCGATGAAGAAGTGAACTCTGGACATGCACAAAATGAAAAATCGATCTCTAGGACCGATGAAGAACATGAAGTCTCCAATGCTAAAGGTACATCTCTTACTGAAACTCATGTTACTTCATCTTCTACTTCTTCTGTGTCTTTAGATCAAGATCAAGAACTAGAGTCTAACTCTGGAGATGATCTCTTCGAGGGGGAGCAAGCAGTCCAATCCACCGATGAAGAACTGCATCCTGTTGCTCCAGAACCCCAATCAAGCACCAAATGGAGAAAATATCACCCACACCACCAAATCATTGGTGATCCAACATCTGGTGTCAAAACGAGATCTGCCACTGCAAATGAATGCCTCTTCGCCAACTTTCTTAGCATGATAGAACCAAAGAAACTGGATAGACGCGATGCAAGAAGAACTACTCTAGTTTGAAAGAAACAAGGTGTGGTCCCTCATGCCTCTACTCAAAGGAAAGACGGTCGTAGGAACCAAATGGGTCTTCAGAAACAAGAAGGACGAAGATGGCATAGTCATAAGGAACAAGGCCAGGCTTGTTGCCAAGGGCTACTGCTAGGAAGAAAGGATTGGCTACGATGAGACATTTGCTCCCGTCGCAAGACTTGAGGCCATCCGGATATTCCTAGCCTATGCAGCTCACAAAGGCTTCAAAGTTTATCAGATGGATGTCAAGTCTGCCTT
>NW_020203163.1:10034-17261 GCF_001531365.2 Cynara cardunculus var. scolymus | reverse complement strand
ACAAGCTTCAGAAGGAATTTTCATCAATCAGTCCAAATATATGACTGACCTTCTGAAGAAATACTCTCTCTCAAATTCATCATCGATGAGAACACCTATGGCTATAGGAGCTAAGTTATTTGCTAATCCATCAGGCAAACCTGTGGATGTAACAACCTACAGAGGCATGATTGGATCACTTCTATATCTAACTGCTAATAGACCAGACATTATGTTTGCTACACGTCTTTGTGCAAGATATCAATAAAATCCTAAAGAATCTCATCTATCTGCAGTCAAGAGGATCTTTAGATACCTCAAGGGAACTCCTTCATTGGGTCTCTGGTATCCAAAGAACTCTGGCTTTGATCCAATAGACTACACAGATGTAGATCATGCAGGTTGCAAGCTTGATAGAAAGAGCACGTTTGGAAGCTGTCAACTCTTGAGGGACAAGCTGGTAAGTTGGACATCCAGAAAACAAAATTGTGTCTCAACCTCTACAGCAGAAGCAAAATATGTTGCTGCAACTAGTTGTTGTTCACAAGTTCTCTAGATGAACACTCAGCTTAAGAACTATGGATTCCATTATGACAAATTTCCCATCCTCTGTGACTCCAAGAGTGCTATAGCAATCTCTACAATCCTAGTGCAGCATTCCAAGACCAAGCATATCGATGTAAGGTACCATTTTCTGAAAGACAATGTTGAAAAACGCAATATAGAAATGTACTTTGTTCCCACTAAGATTCAACTTGCTGACATTTTCACAAAAGCTCTTGGTGAGAAAAGATTTTTATTCCTAGTCAGCAAGATGGGTATCTGAATCTCACCACTTAAAGGAAATAAATATTCTTAAATCAGAGATTCTCAATATCTCATGGTTATGCCTACAAGTGATACATAGAAAGAAGCCATAATCAATAAGTACTCCAAACTAAAAGTTCTCTAGTTTTAAAGACCAGAGCCTCTGGCCATGAAGAAATCTTTTAATATGGCTTAAAGTTTTTCATCGCCTTTGGACCCAGAGACCTCTGGTCCAAAGCAAATACTTAGCTTTTATTCACTAAGTATTGCCTTCATAACTAGAGCCTCTGGTTCTATAGACCAGAGTCTTTGGATTCTCTTTCTTTAAGACCAGAGCCTCTAGTTCTATAGAACAGAGCCTCTTGATTCTCATCCTTTGAGACCAGAGACCTTTTGGACTCCATCGCATTTCATCTATGTAACCAGAGCCTCTAGTTCTAAAGACCAGAGCCTCTGGTTTCCAAGTCCTTTGCAACCAGAGACCTCTGATTTCCAAATAAGACTTGGCATGCTAAATTCCCCTTTCATTCCTCTTTTAAATCATCTCTAAGACCACCGGACCCTCTGGTTCCAAAGACCAGAGCCTCTGGATTCATACTCTTTATAACCAGAGTCCCTCTGGACACAAAGAGTCCTCCACCCCCCCTTTCTCACTCATGCACTTAACCATATTTTCATACTTCTTTTCATCGCCCTTGCAACCACAGCCTCTGGATTCATTGTGTTAGCAACCAGAGCCTCTGGTTCTAAAGACTAGAGCCTTTGGATTCATTGTCTTTGGAAGCAAAGCCCTCTAGTCTCAAAGACCCATTCATATGCATATCCTTTTGCACACTTAGCCACATTTCATACCTTTCTTTCATCATCCTTCACAACCAGAGCCTCTGGTTGTATAGACCAGCGCCTCTGGTCACCTCAATCATCATTATTATTTGTTCTAGGGGGAGTTTTTAAAACTCAATCAATCGTCATGCATCATTTGAGGGGGAGCCACTCTTTCATCATGGAACTCCATTTTATTAATGCATTTTACATACCAGAGCCTCTGGTTCTACAATCCAGAGCCTCTGGACACATAAATGCTACATAAATAATGAATACCATGTGCTTTTAACCAGAGCCCCTCTGGTTCTACATAACGGATTGCCCATGCTTATTCAGAAGCTCTGGTTTTTCATCTAAGGCTTCTTAATCATGCAATCCAACATTTCATCGATGAATTCCTTCATCGATATTCAACCAGAGCACCTCTGGTTACCCATCAAAAGGGTTATGAGAAACCAGAACTCCTCTGGTTCCATGACAAAATCACTTTCATTTAAACCGATCAAAATTGAAAAACTTTCTAAAGATTATACAAAATTGCAGCTTTTGTGACTAAAAACTATACAACATGGATTTTTAGAAGACCAAAACTTCGTAATTCGTATTAATCTTACAATTAGATGGAATTTTAAATTTGAATTGTTTTTGGATTAATATTTAACGAGATATTATTTGGAATAATTTCTTATTTCAAATAATCCATACGTCATCCTCACATGCGCCTAACACCATATACAGCCTGTTCCCCATGAACCGTTTCCAATTTCCCTTCCCTAACCCCGCCTTGACACGTGTCCTCCAACATTAATGGCACGTACAATCAAGACGGCTCACGATCTCCAAATCAAATCACCTTTTACCCAACCTACTCCCATTTTCATGATTATTTAAATATAATAATCAAGAAAACCTATTCATATTCCCCATCCCCCCACCCCCCTCCTCCTCACTACCTATAAATACCCTTCTTCTACCTTCATTTACTCTTTACGCTTCCTAAAACCTACAAACAGACTTTGACGAACAAACTCACCAGCAACCTCATACGCAATGGCTTCCTCTGCATCACACGAGTCCAATGACAACGACAGCCACGTTCAATCCACCGGCACCGACAACCGCACCATCGTATTCCTCCCATTGAAGCCCACCAACCACGCCATTGAACTGTAAAACACCCTCTTCGACGACAGGTTTGCCATCATGATCGAGTTCTTCAAGAACTGCATTCTTCTCCCTGCACTGACTCTCACTGACACCGGCGTACCACTAAAGTACGTCCAACAGTATTGGCAAACCTGCGAATTCGACCCTGAAAGCCATCGGATAATGGGGGACATTGACGCCCCAAACGACATGATTTGCTTGCTCAAAATCTTGCAGGCAAAAGTATCCCGAGTTCTATGCATTCCCACTCGTCGAGAACTCGGCATCGAGCAATATGTCGAGCCACCCACCACCTCCGACATCCTACGGTTCATCCAAATGCCAGGTTATAATCGGGACCTACGCAATGCCTCCGACTTCAAAAGGCAATGTTTACCTCCAATGTGGAACATGTTCTTCTCCATCTTGAACAAGGCCCTCATCTACAAACTGGGGTCGATGGACCAAGGCAACATCAACATCATGACCATCATGTATGCACTTTTCTTCAATATCCCTCTCGACTATGCTTTTCTCATATACAATGAGATCCACACAGCCGTAGTCAAGAACTGCAAGCTCCAGGCAACCGGGAAGCCCCTTACCTCCGTTTTGTTTCCTCGTTTCCTCGCTCTATTCATAGGGGATGCAATGAGGAAACATGACCTCCCGGTCGAACAACCATTTACCCCTGTCTTCAAAATGCATGGCCATCGATCCACTTTATAGAAGGAATGATACACCACCAACAGACCCATCTCCAGAGCCATGCTCAGTGTCATTCCAGAGTCTGAGATACGCAGAACCTACGAACGCTCTCTGTTGTCCCATGAACCAAGGGCAGCTACCCCAGAGCGAATAGTGTCGTCCCTAGAAACAAGCGAGGGAGCACAGGAGGCATCTTCGTCGGATGATGATGATGACACTCCTCGTTCATCCCCCGGCCCTACTCAAAGAATTCCCCCTCCCTCTTCCCAAAGGGTAACCACCACATCTACCCCTAGCGATCAAGGCCAGAGGGGTATTGAACAAGGACCACCCAGTCCAATCCCACAACCAGCCAGCCATCTAGAAGCCATTCTTCGGGCCTCTTGAGATGACTTATCCGAGGAACAGCAACACCCATCGCCCCTTTCCCAATAGAGATGCGATAAAGAAATAAGAGCGCCATCGCCTCAAGGCTCGACACAACCAACCACACACCCAGAAGCATGTGTTACTTCTACCATTGATGAACCCCATGATCGTTCAGAGCAATCTTCCTTTCGTGCACCACAACCCCCTTCGATACTTGATCTAGCGAAGGAGAAACACACTTACTTCTGTTACCCGGCCTCTGAATGTCACACCCCGCTAAAGCAGAAACGCGAGGTATGGCAGGTAGAGTCTCATAGCAATAGTGTATAAACAACACAACCATACAATCTAAAACAAAGTTACATCAAAACTAAAGTTTACAGTCCCAAATACAAATTTACAAAATAAACATAAAAGTAGTTTTGAAATCGATAAATGTGACACGTCTTCTAACAAGTGTCACCGTGAGTCTTTCTTAACCTGAAAAAGCATGTCAAACAAGTGTCAACTACAAGAGTTGGTGAGTTCACAGGTTTTATATGCACAAAACGATTTTGAATGCAGCAATCCTAGTTATAAATTTATGAGCAATATCTTAAAAACAACGTCATACACATGATATAAATTTGTTGAGCCACTACTAAACCTACAAGCGCCCCACAAACTACCTCAGAGGTGGTAGTGAACCACATGTGTAAAACATACTTACAACTACGTCAGAGGTGAGACTAAACCCCACATGTGTAGAACTCATGCCGAACTACCTCAGTGGTGGGACTAACCCCACATGAGTAGAACTCCTTCTGGACTACCTCAGCGGTGACCACTTCGTGCCACATGTGTAGAGCAAGTTAAAATGACCAAGTGCACCCCTACTCGTCAGTAACAAGGTGGGTATAACAACCAAATAGCGCTATCCACAAGAATCATGGGTTCAAAAATGAATTAATAGTAGTGGAAATAAATGGGGACTTTCAATCTAAACATATCAATAGTGTATACAATTAAATGCTCATAACAAGATTCATATATCGATATAAATCTATCAAACATTCATTAACCATGCTTTTCACCCCAAAACGAGAAATTGGTAAAAAGGGGCTGTGTAACTCACTTTTGATATATAGCTCCGCAAAAAAAAGCAATACGATCCGAATACCACGCTAAATCAACGATTCCCTATCAATAGGAATATCCAAAACCATCACTTATTGATTTATCTCTACCTATGGGGTTTAATAAATCTTAAGTCCTTATTTGTCTACTTATGTTCCATAATATTATCAATAGTCCAAATATACATAATGTCCATATGCTCATTAAAGAATTAATTTATACCGAAAATGATGCTATAATCAAATAAAAGATCAACTTTTACGAATTTAACCAAATCCAGAATTCTTGATTCTGGACAGAAACTTAAGTTACATAAAATGGTCAAATAAAGGGACTTCAAAAATGAGATAAATTCTCATCTTTTTATATGATTTGTATCACTGAGTTATAGTCATCATGACCAAATTTCATGTATTTTGGGCATGAGATGTTAATTCAAATAATTTATGCAACGCAACATATCACAATTGAAATGACAGTTTGCACCATGTTAGTAAAACACTTATTAAAGGAGTTCTACTAGGTGTTCTGCAGAAATTCAAGTTGGAGTTAAAACCTAACACTTATACGAAACTTTTAAACTAAAAATCACTCATTTTGGATGAGTTTAGAGGAAGATATGATACCTTAAAGTCACATGCACACATCTRTCATTAGTTGACAGATTGCACACTTGACTTAAATAAATAGGTTCATGCCTCAAAACATCATATTTTTGAGTGAAACTGGATTCAAATGAATCCTAACTCATAAAAGAACGTTGTAGAAGAAGAATCATACATTTAGAACAAGTAAATAGAAAGATATTAACATTCAAAGTAAGAGTTACCTACTGGTGGTTTCATAGTTTGCACACCTATAGAGTTTTAGGTGCTTGGAGATCAAAACTTCATAATTTTATGTGATTCTACTTGCATGTAGGAGACAACCCATAAAATTAACTCTCAAAAGAAGAATCATTCTTGTTCATTGAGTTATGAGAGAGATATGGTCGATGGAACATATATATACAAATCTGTCAAAATCGGACAGATTGCATGTTCATTTTATTTTGAGTAATTAAAACCTCAAATCACCACAATATTGAATGAAATAGGTGGCATTTGAAAGGTAACTCATCAAACTAACATCCAGAAGAAAAATAAACAATTTTGGATGATTATCTAGAGAGTTATGACTGTTCAAAGGAGGGTTTACCTACTGAAGAACTCTCAGATACATATATACAATGTTTTGAGTATTTGGGGGGTCAAAACTCAATGTTTTTGAGTTAAACCAATTGCATTGCAACCCCAACTCAGTAAATAAACGTTTAAAAGAAACCTCATGACATTTGAACAAGCCATTTACAAGATATGAATGATTTGTGTACAAGCACATAATTTGTCAGCAACAGAATATGAAGTTTTTTTTTAAGAAATAAACCACATAAAATCATGATTTCTTCCTACCTTTTTGAGTTCTAATGTTTGGGTCATGGATTACCACCATCAAATAAACATTTTTACATGTTTTTGGTGTATAATCTCACCTTGAAACTCAAGATTTTCGAAACTTATAAAATAGAGGATGAAGAATGCATAAAAATGGGTTTTTCTCCCCAAAACATACAAGAAAAGATGAAAGGATATATGCATTACCTTGTTTGATGATGGGATAAATGTTGTATCTTCAAAATCTTGACAAAATGATGAAGATAGATGAGAAAATCGACTGAATGTGGTTGAAGAGGAAGGAGGGTTCTCAAGGTGACCCTTGAGTTTTCTAGGGAGAGAAAATAGAGGGTTTCGGAATTTGAATGAGAAATTATGAGGATTAAAGGAAAATGAAGGTATTTATATGTGGGTTTAGGGAGGGAAATGGAAGGAGGATGGCCGGCCATGGGAGGGCCCAACCCAATCCTCAAATATTTTTTTTTTATAAAAACTAAGTCCATAATGCACAAAAGCCCAATTTCTCAATTTTTACATTTTTCTTCATTTTAAAAGCCCACGATGACTAAATTTATTTAAATAGAAAGGTTTTATATCTAAAACACTAAAACTTAGTGTTTTATATATATTGGTATAAATTAGTGCATTTGGTACTGTATAGGACGTTTCAGAAAATTTCCGATCGGAACCGGACTTTCTAAGCAACTGCCGAAAATTCTTAAAAATTTTCAACTAAACTAACCTAACTAACTCCTAATCTATAAATTAACTTCAATAACACTAATATAATCTTAATAAAAGCTAACCTGGGATTCCGAATTTGACTGCTGTCACAGTCTCCCCT
>NW_020203163.1:6292-10004 GCF_001531365.2 Cynara cardunculus var. scolymus | reverse complement strand
TCATAAAATCTTCTCGCTCCCAGGTATACTCCGGCCCGTGTCTTGAGTTCCAACGAACTTTCACGATTGGAATCTTGCTACGCCTCAATCGCTTGAGCTCATGGTCAAGAATTTCAATTGGTTCTTCTATAAGGCGTAACTGTTTGTTGACTTGGATCTCTTCCAAAGGCAGGACTAACGATTTTTCTGACAGACATTTCTTGAGATTCGATACATGGAAGGTGTCATGAATGGCATTGAGCTCTTGCGGTAGATTGAGTTTGTAAGCGACTGATCCCACCCTTTCCAGTATCTTGAACGGACCAATATACCTTGGACTTAATTTTCCTTTCTTCCCAAAATGTAATAATCATTTCCATGGTGATACCTTTAATAACACCTGATCTCCAACTTGGAATTCTAGTGGCTTCCTACGGTTATCCGCATAGCTTTTTTGGCGATCTCTAGCCACTTTTAACCTTTCTTGGATTGTCTTGATCTTGTCTGTTGTCTCCTGAACAATGTCTGGTCTAATTAATTGACTATCACCAACTTCGAACCAGTTGAGTGGTGATCTGCACTTACGTCCATAAAGGGCTTCATACGGCACGCACTGTATACTAGTATGATAACTGTTGTTGTAGGAAAATTCAACCAGCGGTAGGTGATCATCCAAACTACCTCCGAATTCTATCACACAAGCACACAACATATCCTCTAATGTCTGAATAGTCCTTTCCGTTTGTCCATCGGTTTGAGGATGATATGAAGTACTTAAATCTATCCTTGTGCCCATCGCCTTTTTTAGTGATTTCCAGATTCGCGATGTAAAACGGCTATCTCTATCTGAAATTATTGAAACAGGTACTCCATGACGCATAACGATCTCGTTGACATACAGTTGTGCGAGCCTTTCTACGTTAAAATCTTCTCGAATAGGTAGAAAATATGCGGATTTCGTGAGTCGATCCACAATTACCCAAATCGAGTCGTGCCCTTTTCTGGTTCTGGGTAATTTGGTCATGAAGTCCATCGAGATCTGCTCCAACTTCCATTCTGGAATTTCTGGTTGTAGAAGACCGGATGGTTTCTGGTGTTCCGCCTTGATTCTCGCACAAGTCAAACATTTACTCACGTATAAGGCCACATCTTTCTTCATTCCTGGCCACCAATAGTGCTCTTTTAACCCTTTGTACATTTTATCCGTTCCTGGGTGAATTGAGTACCTTGATTGGTGTGCTTCATCCATGATTGTCGATCTCAGATGGTCGACCTTTGGAATCCATACTCTATCTTTAAAGTAGCGTATCCCATCTGATCATACTTCAAAGTTTTTCTCTAATTGATGCAGGGTCTTGTCCTTCAGATTTTCTGCCTTCAGAGCTTCTTCTTGGGCTTCGAGAATTTGATCCTTTAAGCTTGTCTGTACCAACATTCCCATAGCTCGTGCTCTTGATGGCTTCACCCTTTCTTTCCTGCTCAGAGCATCTGCTACAACGTTAGCTTTTCCTGGGTGGTACTTTATTTTCTGATCAAGAATGTGTTGAAGGCTCTTGTGGTCGGTGAAGATAGTGCATCTTGTGCCATAGAGGTAGTGTCTCCAGATTTTGAGTGCGAATACCACTGCTCCAAGTTCCAGGTCATGGGTGGTGTAATTCTTTTCATGGACTTTTAGTTGCCTGGATGCATACGCAATAACTTTGTCCTTTTGCATCAATACGCATCCTAGTCCTTGATGTGAGGCATCGCAGTATACCACAAAGTTATCCGTTCCCTCTGGTAATGCTAGAATCGGCGCATTACACAATTTGTGCTTAAGTATCTGAAATGCTTCTTCCTGTTTCTCGGCCCAAATAAATTTCTTATCTTTCTATGTTAGGGTCGTCAATGGTTGTGCGATCTTGGAGAAATTTGCAATGAATCGCCTATAATATCCTGCCAAACCAAGAAATTGACGAATCTCTGTTGGTGTGTTTGGGGCTTCCCACTTCTTGATAGCCTCGACCTTGGCTGGATCAACATGGATTCCCTTCTCATTGACTACATGGCCCAGAAAATGCACTTCACGAATCCAAAATTCGCATTTGGAAAGTTTGGCGTACAACTTTTCCTTCTTAAGCAATTCTAGGATCAACCTTAAATGTTGCTCATGCTCTTTCTTATTTCGTGAGTAAATCAATATATCGTCTATAAACACAATCACGAAACACAATCAATATTTCGTGAGTAAATCAATATTTCGTGAGTAAATCAATATTTCTTAAGCAGGTTGTGCTTTTTGTTTTAATCAAATTTTGTATTTTGTGTTTGCTGTTGGTGTGTAGCAGTTGACTGATTTAGTATGTACAATTTTGAAATAGCAGCTTCACAACAGGTCTTGATTGTGGTTTGAGTATTGTTACTACATTTGCCTAGCAAAGATTTTCTGTGTTTGTGTGTTTGTTCATTATTGATTTGCTGTTTTGACTTGACACTGTTATCTGTGTTACACTGTGTAACAGCAGTTGTTTGTGAAACACTGTGTTACACAGCTAAACAACAATCTAAACAGAACAACAGCAGCAACAGAACTTGCTACAGCCAGCTGTTCAAAATCAGTAACCTGTTGTATCACGATCATCATAACCATTTTGACAGCAAGTTTTAACAGCAATTGCTTCACTTTGGAACTTTGTGTGCTGTGTTTGTTGTGTTTGACAGTAGTTGTGTTTAAATAACAGCAGCAAATAACAGATAATATTGTTGCTGTTTGACAAAGTTGCACATCCATCAAGACCTACACCAGGCTTCTAGCTTCTGTGTTGTTTCATCTTGACAGCTTCATCTGCAGCTTCACAGTGTGCAGCAGCTCCACAGCATTGCAAGACAGGTTATTTGTAGGCTGTTTTGAGTTAAATCTATTTTAAGCATAAGGACTGAAACAGCAGCCGGTTTATACTCTTAAGTTGTCCGGTTTTGAGAGTTCAATCTGTTTTGAGTTCAATCTGTTTTGAGAGGTTTACATTCATTGTTGTGTTCGGTTTAAGCTCTAAGTTGTGACAGGTTACCATTCATCATGTTGTCCGGTTAACATTCAAATTGTCTGGTTAAATTTCATGCAGTGAGCGGATTAGTCTTATTCATTGTCCGGTTTAAGTATCAAGCTGTGATCAGTTTAAATTTCAAGCTGTGACAGATTTGAGAGAACTGCTGTTTAGTTCCTGTCATTTGTAATAGCAACAACAATTTTTTTTTCTGTTTTGATTTGAAACATCAACTGTTTTGACAGCGGCAGGATATTACACAGTGTTATTTGTTGATTTGAATTTGAGGTTTAAACAGCAGCAGCAACAACATTTAAGAGTTCTTCAACAGTTTCTTCACAGGTTTACAGAACTTGTTTGTGTTGATATTAGCTTGCTGTTTTGATATTGAACTGTCTCCAAATCTCAATTCTGAGTTGCTGTTTTTGATTTAATCTGAATTGTTGAGACTTGGACTATTTTGATTTAAACTCAAGACAGGTCTGTTTATTAACTGGTTCTGTTGCTGACTGATACTTCTACTTCGAGCTATATTCTTTCTAGTTAGATAGTGTGCAGTGTTTTATTTGAGGAGTTGTAGGCTGAACTCAACAGGTTAGTTCTTTGCAGACAGCAGGTTTTGTTTATTCAAAAGCATCTAAACAGCAGCTAAACAGCAGGTCACAGTTTGAAACAGCAGCAATTAGACTGTTTTGACAACAGTTTTGAAG
>NW_020203163.1:3245-5067 GCF_001531365.2 Cynara cardunculus var. scolymus | reverse complement strand
CAAATCTCGGATTTTGAGCAGCTTATCTTTTTGGAAAGAGAGAAGAATGCTAAAGAAAAGACAGACATCTCCGAAGACTGTCAGAGCCAGCTACAGAAACTATCTGAAAGCATTGACTTAAAGCAAAAGGCTTTAGACGAAGAGAAAAAGCAATTTTCTATAGAGAAAAGAAATACTTCAAAGAAGTATACAGCAATTACGAAAGAGCTCACTGAGAAAAGGAAGTGGCTTGACATAGCTTCGAAGAATGACAAAAACAGCTCAGATGAAGAGAAGAGAGAGTTGGTTAATCAGAAGAAAAGGTTTGAAATGATTTAGAAGGAGTTAGAAGGTAAACACCTGGATACTTCTAAGAAATTGTCTGATCTAAAGACAGACCTTGAAACTGAATTGAACATGAGAACTKAAYTGAAAATTAAATTTGATTTAGTTACTATAGAACGAGACCAGCTTTTACAAAAAGTCAAAGATTTTTCGTGTGCTCAAAGCTCAACTGGTTCTCCTTCTCTGTGTAAAACCAGCTTTTATAATTGTTCCTATTCGAACAGTTATTCAAGCAGTCCTAAATCTAATGTTTCTAAGAACAATTCTCGTTCTAATCAGTACTATCAAGGGTATGTCATTGGATCACCCAATTATCCTTCCAAGATTAAAAGCATTTGGATTAATAAGTCAGATTCTGTTTTATCTCATACACCTGTTGGTACTAACAATCTTCCTTGCGTTGTGAAGTCTACTAATGATTTGATTAATCTTCGCAAGAGAAGGATTATGTGCTCAACATGCAGAACCAACAATTTTGTCAATAACAAAAGGTTCAACAGGTGGCATGGAGATAAYAGTTATCAGAACATCTGGAAAGGTAAGAACAGGTATGATCACCATTACTGGTACGATTCATATTTTAATCATGATCATTCTGTTCATAGTGCTGAAAAGAATACATCTTATAGAAAGAAATGGTTTGGAAGTTACAACATACCCCAACCAAATACTAACATATTAGGACCCAACTTCGTTTGGGTACCAAAATCTACTTGATTTGATTTTGCAGGTGTGTCAAATTTATACTGATCAGAATATCATTTCAATGATACACCGATGCAGGGGAGTTGTGTTTTATTTCAAACAAAGGCTTCTGAACACTTCAATTCAGAACCCGTGCTTTATCGAGTGTGGTTTCTAAACACCCAGTTTAGAACCCGTGCTTAAAATGTTTTCTTTTTAATTTTGAGCTTAAATGTTTCATTACTTAAAGTTGTTTTCTAGGGGGAGACTCTAGAATTCTTCAATAAGTGTCTTTGAAAATTGATTTTTTTTATAACGAGTATATTTTCTGAACAGGTATTTCCTGAGATTTTACTTGCGTAACTTCTCATCATACATAATTCCAATACCTGTTTCAGCTATTCTTCAAACTGTTATTATCACGTCTCTTATACGAAAATCATTTTCGGTGATAATACACTCGTTTGTATTCACATTGTTTTCTGATATATTTTTTTCTTTGACTGATACACATTTTTTTCTAATATCAGAATCTGTAAACTTGTTCTTACAGATCTTCATTCTTTTTTCTCATACATATCAAATAATCGAATTGTTGTCGCATCATTCTTTATTGATCGTGCTTAAAGCCAAATTATTTGATCAATTTTTTATCTGATCATTGTGCTTTAAAGAAATAATATTTTTGATCAATCATTGTGATCAAATGTACATAATGCAATATTTTAGGAGGTACTGAGTGCTTATCAGAAATACCTCTATGGAATGTCAAAACCGACAGACCTACCCAAGAGGACAACCATATCTGAGTGAG
>NW_020203163.1:0-2849 GCF_001531365.2 Cynara cardunculus var. scolymus | reverse complement strand
CATATATACAGTACATCCGTTGTACTGAGTATATCTGTTATACTCACAGGCCAATCTTTTTATAAGATTGAAAACAATTTCGTACGTTGAAATTGGATGTTACCTTCCCATTCCCTTAATCTGAAAAGATTAAATAAGTGGATTTGCAAAGATCTACTTACAGTTTCATTCTTTAACGGCTTACATGGAAAATTTCATTCATCTTTTGTATGATGGAATGATTCTCATTTCATCATAAAGGGGAGTATATGTAATAATGAATGAAATATTCATTTCCGAACATTGTTAAAGGGAATCTGATGCAAAGATCAAGGGGGAGTAACTTCAGTGTTGGCAAAAGACTCAAAAGAAGAAGTACGACTGAAGATCATTACAGAAAGATTATTTGTGTGCTACAACGACTGAGAGATGATGAATGTGAAGATCATTTTTTCACAATAGTTTACTGAAGACATGCTTTCTGAAGATCCTTTGAAGATCACATCTTGTACAGTGTTTCTGAAGATTATTTTTGATCCACATTGTTAAAAGAGAAGATCATCGTGATTCTACATTCAAGGGGGAGAATGCTAGAAGATCTTTCTCAACAGTTGATCGCTTGAAGATTTCAAGTTGAAGATTTCTTTTGAAGAAGACATATTGTGCATATTGTTTCAAAGTTCAAACAAGGACTCAAAGCGCAGAATTTTCTTTCAAGTCTGAATACAAAGGGGGAGAATGTTAGGACTGAGAAATCAGTATTAATTGTATTAGTCTTGAATGTTTATAAATAGTTTATAATTGTAAAAGTCAGCATGTTTGACTTTTCTTATAGAAGTTTGACTTTGACTTTGTTTAGTTATGTTGACCATATAAATAGTGGTTAGTGTTTGTAATTAGGTAGAGAAGAGCATAATTGTAATACTCATACGTAATAGAGAGGTTTGACTGAAATATAGAGTTTGACTTTCTCTCTCTAAGTGTTCTTGATGTTCATACAAGATAAATCCAAATCTGCCATTGTTATGAAGCAAAACAAAGATTGATCAGTGTTAATTGGACTCACAGTTTGTATGTTAATTTCAGTGACATACTTCTTCACACGCCACCGTCCGAATGCTCGTCATCTTCATCTGCTGAAAAATCAGTTGCATAGGGATCGGTCATTGATATCCTTATAAGTCTTGGACACGATGACTTTTCTTGGCCGGAAAACTTCTTTGTCATTGCCGGAACCTCCATTATTATACTCCTTCTATGCTCCATTTGTTTGATCGGAGGTAACATGAAGCAGTCGTCCATGAATCTCTAGTTTGTGGTAACAATAGAACAGAGAAGTTCAAAAGTTGAAAATGGATGAGAAGTGAGGAGAAGGAAAAATTTTATTTCTTCAATAACTGGATGCGAAAAAACTATAAATTTATTCAAAACTTTAGGAGGTCATTTTAATCGTCGCTTTAAAAATCTTTTTATAATTTATACTATATGTGCCTTTACGGTTCCCAATAATTTTTTACACTACACCCGAGTCTTGTTTTTTGTGTGCCTATCTGCAGATTAAACTTCGATGAAACAATATTAGGGTTTAAAGGAAGAAGAAGATGAAGTCAATGGTCTCTTCAAAGAAGAAAACAAGTAGTGGTTTGTGAGGGATATTGCTTGGTTCGATGCACTCACTCTCTTTGTAATGATTTTGAAAAGAAGGGTAATTGCATCGGACCAGCCTTCATTCCTTTCAAACCCTTTTGTAATAGTCAGATGGCTAATAAGATATTACCGGAGGAGTTACTATAAGTATATACAATGTTTAATGTCTATATGTTCTTCATTTCTATAACTCTGTGCAACTTTCCTTTTTAGTGTACTTTTGAATAGCTTTGATTTGACAGGGTCTTAGAAATCGAAGAAAAGGGCTATATAATTTGTTAATACTACTTTTAATATATTCATCTTATTTTGGAACACATTTTACATATGACCTTGTTTTTATGCATAAAAATTTAAAGTTTTATACTTTGTTCATTCAAATATCATCCTTAGATGCATCCTTCAAAACCTTTCATCATTTGATTCTTCATATCCTTTTCCGCAATAACATTGTTTTGCTACATCTTGTTTGGATTTGCAATTAGTACTTGTATTATATACATGTTCAGATAGCATCCTTTACTTATGAGGAAAACCTAAACGTAATATAAATTATATATTTAAATTAATTTATAAAATCATCACTTAAAATAACTTATGTCGTTACCATGTTATGCAAAGGATGCAGTTTCATGTTCAAGTGTGGAATTCATACTGTTAACTATTAATTTGTAGAAGACCAGAAATAATAAGTACTTGGAAAACCATGTTGCATATTTCAACTTTCTATATTAACATATTTACAAATCCTACAAACTATGAACACCAATGTCATAACAGAGTTTTACGTTGGAGAAAAGGTATTAGAGTTTTATTTTAAGGCTGACAAATAACTACACAATATAACTCTGCAAAATTTAAATCCGTGGGTTTTCGTTGAAAGAAACATTTCAACAATATGCTAAGCCTGATGAATGAGAAACAATTCGTGGAAGGTTAATTTTTTACAGTTCTGTTGTAACTATGTGAAATATATTTAAGAAAACATTTGGAATGTAAAAAATCACAGTTATATATTAACATACATAAGGACATTGATTAGTAACATTTGTATTGTAGTTCAGACTGAGACATCTTGAAAGTAAGTTTCAGAATTGGTTTTAGGGAACTCTATTGATAAGTCCAGATTTCATACGAATCTTGAAGAAATCTTCATCAAATCTCAAGAACAAATATGAATTCAAGATAGATTGGAGAGAGAGAATTACTTTGCTGTCAAATCA
>NW_020203162.1:13282-24261 GCF_001531365.2 Cynara cardunculus var. scolymus | reverse complement strand
AATAGGACCTAAATCTCTCAAAAGCAAAAACTATGGCCAATAATTCTTTCTCAGTTGTGGTGTAATTAATTTGTGTCTCATTCAAAATCTTACTTGCGTAGTAGATTGAATGAAACACCTTGTCTTTCCTTTGACCTAGTACAGCACCTACCGCCCAATCACTAGCGTCACACATGATCTCAAAAGGTTTGTTCCAATCCGGGGCAACTACCACTGGTGCGGTAACCAAAGCTTTTTTCAAAGTTTTGAATGCATTTCTGCATTCATCATTAAAATTGAATTTCTGGTCATGCTGGAGGAGTAAACAAAGAGGTTTTGAAATTTTTGAAAAATCTTTGATAAACCTTCTATAAAATCTGGC
Organism: Cynara cardunculus var. scolymus; assembly: GCF_001531365.2. Taxonomy (NCBI): domain Eukaryota; kingdom Viridiplantae; phylum Streptophyta; class Magnoliopsida; order Asterales; family Asteraceae; genus Cynara; species Cynara cardunculus. The sequence goes on along the minus strand of NW_020203162.1, from coordinate 23,900 downwards.
ATGACCCAAAAAGCTTTTGATTCCCTTAATCGTGGTAGGTTCGGGTAGTTTTTCAATTACCTCAAGCTTTGCCTTATCTACCTCAATCCCTCTTTTTGAAATCAAGTGTCCAAGAACAATTCCTTTTTTGACCATGAAATGACATTTCTCCCAATTAAGGACCAAGTCTGTTTCCTCACACTTTTCCAAGCTCTTTTTCAAATTATTTAAACAATTGTCAAATGATGAACCATAAACAGAAAAATCATCCATAAATATTTTAATGGATTTTTCAAGCATATCAGAAAAGATGGACATCATACACCTTTGAAAGGTGGTTGGAGCATTACAAAGTCCAAATGGCATTCTTCTGAAAGCAAAGGTGCCATAGGGACAAGTAAAGGTGGTTTTCTCTTGGTCTTCCGGAGAAATGGCTATTTGATTGTACCCTGAATAACCATTCAAGAAACAATATAATTCCTTTCCGGCTAGCCTATCCAACATTTGGTCAATGAAAGGCAGTGGAAAATGGTCTTTTTGGGTAGCCTTGTTTAGTCTCCTATAGTCCATGCATATTCTCCAACCGGAGACAACTCTGGTAGGGATAAGTTCATTTTTGTCATTTGTGATGACTGTAAACCCTCCCTTTTTGGGAACACATTGGACCAGACTAACCCAAGAACTACTGGCAATCGGAAAAATGATTCCGGCATCTAACCATTTTAAAATATCCTTTTAGACTACCTCTTTCATGACCGGGTTTAGCCTTCGTTGGGGTTTTATGGAAGTGAAATTTCTATCTTCTAGGATGATCTTATGTTGACAAATAGAGGGACTAATCCCTTTAAGGTCAGCAATGGTCCATCCTAAGGCTTTCTTATGCAATTTCAACATATCCACAAGTTTCTTTTCTTGATGCAATTCTAGGGTAGACGAGATAATGACAGACAATTTGCCTTCTTCTCCTAGAAAAGCATATTTTAGATGGGATGRGAGTTGTTTCAACTCCAAATCAGGTGGTGATTCTTTGGACGGGGTGAAGTCTTTTTGCTCATTATTTTCTAGCAGCTCAAATGCTGCAGCATCCACAGGGACAACATCAGTTCCTAATTCCTCTATTTCCTCAACACTTTCTTCTATTTCCTCATCACATTCTCCTTCCAACTTAAGGTTTTTCTGAATTCCCTCTTCCCAACACATCTCCTCTATCTCAGATATTCTTGAACACTCTTCCAAGTAATCAGGATACTTTAGAGAGTTGAAGACATTAAAAGTGACTTTCTGGTCTTGGAGTCTCATGGTCAATTCTCCTTTTTGGACGTCTATCAAAGTTCTTCCGGTGGCTAGAAATGGTCTTCCTAAGATAATAGGAATATCCTTATCTGCCTCAAAATCTAGAATGATAAAGTCCGCCGGAAATATGAACTTGTCAACTTGGACCAAAACATCTTCAATTTTCCCCTTAGGATATGCTATGGACTTATTGGCCAATTGGAGTGTGACTGTGGTCGGTCTAGCTTCTCCTATGCCTAAGGTGTTGAAAACAGACAAAGGCATGAGGTTGATACTAGCTCCTAAGTCACATAGGGCCTTCCCTATCTCCTTCCCTCCTATTGAACAAGGAATGGTAAAACTCCCTGGATCTTTCAGCTTAGGGGGTATGCTATTGGTCAAAAGTGCACTACATCCTTCGGTTAGGGCTACTGTCTCATATTCAGTCAACTTCTTCTTCTTGCTTAGGATGTCCTTCARAAACTTGGCATAACTAGGCATTTGCTCAATTGCCTCAACAAGCGGGATGTTGATGTGCAATTCTTTAAACACATCCAAGAATTTCTTAAAGTGCAGTTCCTCCTTTTGATTTCTCAACCTTTGGGGGTAAGGAACATAAGGAGGGACTGGCTTTATCACACTCTCACTTGGATGGGTTGAGCAAGACGGGTCTTGAATGCCTTGGGTCTTTGTGGTGCCCTTTTGAGGTTCAGATGAAATGTTAGCATCAAGCTTAGGGGTCTCTAATACCTCAGTTTCTTTTGACTTTTTTAAAGCATCCTCAGGAAAGAGTAATGGAAAGTCTGATCTAGGGGGGACAGAAGTGGTGGTCTCTAATGCCTGTTTCTCTAAGGGTAGGACCGGTCTTTCTTTGGCAGGAACCAATGCTGTAGCATCAGCTTCTGTCAAAATTGGTGCACTATCTTTGGGCACTTGTTCTTTCAACTCCTTCCCACTCCTAAGGGTCACTACTTTCATATGTTCCTTACCTAGGTCTCTAGGGACCTCTGTATTACTGGGCAAGGTACGAAGGGCTCGATTGTTCTGGTTAAGCGCAAGTTGACTGACTTGAATCTCTAAATTCCTGATGGCTGCACTTTGTTGATTTATTAAAGCTTGGTTTTGTGCTTGTGCATGTGCAAAGAGTCCTTTAATCATTGCTTCCAAAGAAGATGATTCTGACTGTGGAGGAGGTTTATTCTGAAAAGGTGGTTGTGAATTTTGAAAACCTTGTTGGTGATTCTGAGAGTTAGAGCTGTTTCCATGATGTTGCGGTTGGAAATTAGAAATTCCTTGTTGTTTATGGACTGGTGGGTTTAAACTGGGACTGTTCCAAGAAAAGTTCGGATGCTGTTTCCAGCTGGCATTATAGGTATTGGAATAGGGATTAACTCGGTTATGAACATAGTTTACTGATTCAACATTGTGAGGACAGTGTTCATACGAGTGTTCCCCGCCACAGCACATGCATTGCATAGATAGGACTGTTTGGACTGGTGTATTAGCAGCTTGCTGTCCTCCCTGACCAGAAGTTAAGTTTTTCAACATGTTGGTCATGGAGGTAAGCTGGGCTGTTAATGCAGTATATGCATCTACATCATGTATCCCCCAGTCTTTTTCTGTGACTGAGCGCGTGGGTCGGCCCAATGTCCATTGTTTGCCGAAATCTTTTCTAGGATTTCATATCCTTCATTATAGGTCATAGCTGTAAAGGCTCCGCCCGCAGTCGCATCGAGCATTTGTTTTGCCATGGGATTTAACCCGTTGTAAATGTCTCGAGTTGAATACAGTACGGAATGCCATGGTGTGGGCATTTCCTCAACATCTCTTTGAACCTTTCCCACGCGTCAGGAACAGCCTCATCGTCCATTTGTTTGAAAAGACAAATCTCATTTCTGGACTTAGCGTTCCTTGTCGGTGGGAAATATTTTCTCAAAAAAATTTCCGTCATGTTACTCCATGACGGCACAGAACCCGGAGTTAATGAGTTAAACCATGCTTTTGCCCGATCCCTCAAGGAAAATGGAAACAAAGTAAGCCTTAGAGCGTCATTTGACACTTCCGGGATCAAGAAAGCATCCGTGATTTCCATAAAAGATTGTAAATACGAATATGGGTCCTCCGAAGGTAATCCGGAAAATTGGCCATTTGTTTGCAACATGTGAAACATTATGGGTTTGAGTTCAAAATGGAGAGCGGTCATATGTGGCCTAACTATCCCGGAATTTAATTGCTCAAAATCCGGAATAGCATAATCCATGATCCTCTCATTTTTGGAATTTGCCAAATTAATAATGTTCGGAGTTTGTGCTCTTTGGTGCTCATTAGGTTCCGATTATGTGTCCAAATTATTACCATTATGTGGATGTCCTTGTTGAAAGTTCGGGTATTGTGGAATTTGTTCAAAACCCGGCGGTTGGTTTTCCAAATGTGGTATTTCTGGAATATTTGGGGGAGGTAACGCCATATTTGGAGGGAGTAGAGCAAAAAATGCTCTTTGAGCCCTCCTCTGATGGTGAAACGTTCTCTCAATATCAGGATCAAATTCGAAAAATTCTCCGCGTTGTGACTGTGGCATATACCACTTTAAAACTGATTCCGATGGTACTAGAAAAATCAAATCTTTTAATTTACTCAATAAAACTTTTAGCTTGCCAATCCCCGGCAGCGGCGCCAAAAACTTGGTCGGTTATATTTCACACCTTTAGACTTAATGAAATTGGGCCAAAAAGCAAGTATACAATATGGCCCAACGTCGTCTTTCTAAGTAATAAAGTGGTACAAGTACCGGATTATCGTCCACATGGATTGTAGCCAAAGTTAGATTAGAGTCCAATGAAAGAGATGATTTCAGATGACGATTTTGAAGACTTTTGTTTGATTTTAAGGTGATCCAAAACAGAATACAAAATATATAAAAGAAGCAAGGGTGTAAGACTTAAGGTGAGATCCAAACACAAATTCCAGCAGCCAATACTGTAGCAATGCTATAGGAATGCTACAGCAAGCAGTGTTTCGAAACTAAGTTCCACCATCTATTTTGAAGGCATTCCTCTCGGACTTCACCATTTCATTATCTTATAGCTTTCCACCCATATCTCTATGTGGTGTTCGGTCCGGGGATAGTGACACAATGGTGTTTTCAAAATATATGGATAAACAAATCTCTTCGTTAAAAATCACTCTCTCGAGTCGATTCCCATATCATTYGAGTTGGTGTGTTCTTGATATTTCATCTCTGAATATATCGCACTTTGACACTTTGACAAGTGACCAACCCGTCGGGAGTTACGTTTTGAAAAACAAAAATGACAAGTCTCTTTGTCGGCAGCTTTCTCAAGTCTACCTCTTATGTCATCCAAGTTGAAGTGCTTAATGATGGCTTATCTCTAAGTCCATCACACTTTAACACTTTCAAGTGATCAAYCCGTCAARAAGTGTGCTTGGTTTTATAAAAACTCGAATGAAACAATGGAACGTCGTTTTCGAAAACACTTAGCTACTTTCGTTTGGTTTGAAAATCTCACATTTCCGTCTTACACCCAAGCTATAAAAGCTTAGCTACTCATAACGGAAAGTAAAAAATAAATGACGAAAAATAAAGACATAAACGTAAATTGCGTAAAGTAAAAAACGATAAAATAAATGACGGAAATGTAAATGACGATAAAATAAATGACGGGAATGTAAATGACGAGAATGTAAATTGCGGAAAATAAATGACGGAATGTAAATGACGAGAATGTAAATTGCGGAAAATAAATGACGGAATGTAAATAGCGATAAAATAAAAGACGAGAAAATAAATGACGGAAAATAAAAGACGAGAAAGTAAATAAAGAAAAAGATGAAGAACTTGAATACGTAAAATTAAAAGCACCATTTGAGAGGGTTTACAAAAGCTAGCAAATGAGAGAAAAGATGGAAAGTAGGATTAATGATGAGATTAATGGATGGAAGGATGGTTTAGAAGGCATCTCACGTCCTCTATTTATACCCAAAAAGGGGCACAAGAAGACAAAATAACAAGACTTGTAGGCTAAGTCTTCCAAATCAAGTTACAAACCAACCAAAGTTTAACTAAAAAGTATATAAGCCTAACTAAAGTCTATCTTCAGAATTTTCTACTAAAAATCCAGCAATTTCCAGCTGTCCTCCATCTTCAAAAAGTCAACGTCTTGTTCATTAAGCCCTCCAAAAAGCTTTGCATGAATCAGGTCGACGCTGCACCAATGCTGCAGCATTTGCTGTTTTCACAAAAACTCTCAATTAGCTTCATTTATACAAACCAACAAGTCAACCACAATATTTAGCTTCATAATAACAAAAGTATAAAGAAATAAATGAAAAAGACTCAAACTGGGAATAAAAAGAAATTATTGTAACTAAAAAGACGTAAAAAGAGCACGTTATGTGTTAAATTTTCAACACATATCAAAATCCTTATCTCCAAAGAACAACGTCATTTAATGTAACTACAGTTAAGAAATGATCTCTAAACAAAATTAAATATTTAGACTTATATTACTGTTTGTATTGACTTATTATATTGATGCTCCATTTAGATGCCAAAAGTTTATAAATATTGACATTTTATAAATCTAAAGTTCTTGAGGTTGAAAATCCACAAACTAAGAATAAAGAATAAAGAACAAAAGTATATGGTGTATGTAAATAATTAAACCAATATTTCTTATATCAATTAGTTCACTATCAAACTGGGAAACTTTTCCGGCGGTCATATCCGTCGGAAATGCATATTACCGGCGGATATGACCGTCGGAAAAGTTTTCGCCGGTGATTAGTTTACCGGCGGATTCCGGCCGCCGGAAACAATTCGCCTGTTTAATTAAGAAATCTAGATTTAATTAATTAAAAATTTAAAGATTTTTTTTTAAATTGATTTTATTTACTTCCGCCGGAAATCCGCCGGTAATAGTTTTCGCCGGAAAAACAAATTTAATAAAATTAATTTTTTAAAACTTTTTAAAAATATTACCGGCGGAACGCCGGAAATCCGCCAGAAATAATAAATACTTTTATTTATTTTTTAAAAATTATTTATTTTAAAAATATTACCGGCGGATATATCTACCAGAAATCCACCTGAAATCGGCCGGAAATATTATCGGATTAATTTTATCAGCGGATTTCCGGCGAAAGTCAACATAACTTGACTTTTTGGGTGTCCCACGGAAATCCGCCGGTAAATTTCCGGCGGATTCCGAGCCGGTAATACTTATTATTCTAGTAATGGTTAAAATCATTTAATAAAAAAAGAACATATTATAATTTTTCTATTTTGGTTTATATATGGTTATTATTTTTAGCCATTCAAAGTAAGATTTATGTGTTTTCTATAATTTGAAAATATTAAATTGAAGTCATATATTAAGCAAAAAGAACTTGATTCAATTAATATAAAAGCAGTACCAAATTTTATGGAAGAAAAGGGTTAGATTCGAAGTTATGCAAATCATAAAATGCTTTTAAGCATTTTATTATGAAACAATATCCTATCATCATACACTATTACTATCTTAATATTCAATATTCCATTCATACCAAACACAATTATTATAAAATTATGACCTTAAATATATAATTAGAACATGTTCAAAATCAAAATTAGATGCTGATTGATTAAGTACTTTACATGCTTCAAATCTTTCATATGTACTCAAAGTATGTTACATGTTTCTTTTATAATGGCTGATGTCCAGATCATCCTATACGTATGTATTTATATTAATCTCACAGGGTCTTAATTAAGTTAACAGTCAAACAAATGGTGTCGATTAATTTTACATGTTTTTATCTCCGATGAATTTAAGAATATTACATAATATACTTCGATAAATAATATGATAGGTTCAAATAAAAACCCTAAATGTATCAAGAACAAGATAAAAAAAACAGTTATTAATACGTATAGACCATCAAAATCTAGAAAACATAGATAATGAAGGCCAATAGAATTTGACCTAAACTTGGCCCCTATTGGCCAATTTTCGTATGCGATGAAGAGCGGCAACGATCATGAGCTCATGTCACCATGTTCGCTAAATAGCACTGTGCGAGATGGATCGTTTTTAGAATTGTTTGTAAAAGTATGGTAGTTCTTAAAATGATTTGTAAAATTCCGAGTTTGTTTTGTAAAATTAGGGTGGTACACCTTACAACTATTTTAAATTTAACCTATATTAATATGATAACAAATTCATCCTTATTTTTTTAGTTATTATATTATACTCTTATTATATATTATGTATAAATTTAATTATTGTAAATATATAACTAAAATTAATTTGTTATATTTAACAATTTTAATTTATTAAAAACATCACATCAATACCTTTAATGACACCTCTTTATTTTCTTTTTTATATTATATTTTCTTGTAAGTTTAATTCTTATAAATATAGCTATTTATTAAGAAACGTCTAAAATGCTTGCTTTAAGCTACGTACGGAAACCTCAAAATCACCTTACACCCCTTGAAAATGGGCATGAGAATGGGTTTCTATCCGTCGGGGCACCCGGTCCACCCTCCCAGTCGAGGACAGGGATTCCCTACTAAATCGGGGATGCTGACGGGGACGGGGATCTCCGTTTGTCTCAAACCGGGGATGGGACAGGGACGAGTATCGTACTCCTCTCCCCGTCCCGTACCCGTTATGTATATTAATTAATAAATTATATATATATATATATATATATATATAATTTATTTCAACTAAAACGGTAATTCATAATTTCCTATTTCCTAACTACGTTTTTAATTTAAAATTATTATTTTTTGGATGTTAATATGTATTATTTTGAATGGTTAAAATACAATTACTCGATAAGTTTTGTATATTTCTCGATATGATTTTATATTTACTCAATATATATTTTGTTAAATGTGACTTTATGTTTTTTTGGATTAAATTGATTTTTTTTGTGTTTTAGGTTATTAATTCTTATATGATCTTATGATTTTTTGTATTAAATTAAATTCATTTTGGTTTTAGGTTTATTAAAAATATTTGAGATTTAAACATGTATGGTCTCTCACATATTTAATTTAAAATAGCTTACATAAACAGAAAAAAATCTTCGTTTCCTCGTTGGGAATCCCCGTTCCCTGTTAGAAATGAAGATGTGATTATATTCCTCGATGGGACAAGGACGGAAACGAGAATAAAGATAAGTAATTGGTGACTGGAATAGGGATTGAGGTCCTTTTGCCCCATCCCCATGCCTAGTTGAAAATACCCTAGCTACCAATATTGAATATTATTTTTATTTATGAATATAATTAAATCATCTAAAATGTCTAAAATCAATTCAACTAAAAATATTTAAAACTGTGTAAAATCAAATCAAAATAAAAGTTCAAGAATCATGTAAAATCAATCAAAAAAAAAAAAAAAATCATGTGTAAGTAAATCAACATGATTTTACTTGTCAAAAATATGTAAAATCAATTAAGTTGAAAACATTTAAAATTATGTAAAATCAAATCAATAAGTTAAAAGTGTAAGATCAAATCATCATAAAAAGTTAAAAATTGTGTAAAATTAAATCAAAAAGGGAAAATATGAATAAATATATTACTTATAGATAATTGTGTGATATTTTTTTCGTACTAGTATTTTATTTTCTTAATTCTTATATTTTTAAAATANGTTTTTGGAAACACATTATTATATTTGACAATTTTATTAAATTAAAAATATCACATTGATGTTTCTAATGACACCCTTTATCTTTATATTACATTTTTATTATATTTTATGTATAACTTTATTTCTTGTAAATATAACTATTTATTAAGAAATGCCTAAAATGCTTAGTTTAAGTTCTGTACGAAAATCCCATATGCACCTTTTATCCTCGAAAATACCCTCATAATGAATAGTTGATACCAATATTGAATATTATTTTTATTTTTATTTATATATAAAATCAAATCATCTAAAATGTTTAAAATGTCCAAAATCAATTCGGTTTATAATTGTTTAAAACCAAATCAATATAAAAGTTCAAACATGTAAAATCAATCAACAAAAAAAAAGGTGTGTAATTAAATCAACATGATTATACTTGTAAAAAATGTGAAAATCAATTAAGCGGATAACATTTAAGATTATGTAAAACCAAATCAACAAGTTAAAAATGTAAAATCAAACATAATAAATAGTTAAAAGTTATGTAAAATCAAACCAAAAAAGAAGTTATGTAAAATCAAACCAAAAAAGAAAAATATGAATAAATATATTACTTATAAATAATTGTGCATAAATTTTTTTGTGTATTTTATTTCTTAATTCTATATTATATTTTTTTAAATACAAATAAATGTATAACTTATAAATTAGAACAATGAATATGAAAAAAAAACAAAGAAAATGCTAAAATATAGTGTGTAATCCAATCAATAAATAAAACAACAATTATATTCAATGTTGGTATCAATTTAAAGGAATTTGTACAATCTTTTTAATAAAGTAATTTGTTAAAACTAATAAAAAATAGTTATGTAAAATTGCGTAGTTGAAAAGAAAATGATGTAAGTAAATCTGTTGGCCCAAATCTGACAATAGAACGAGGTTAAGGAATTAAAAATAAGATATTTATAGAAGAATATGGATAGAAATTGGCCGCGGCTTTCTTTATTGAATACAAACTCTCTCAAAAACCCACTACCAAAAAACCCCCTTTTTCCGGCGGCCAAATCCGCCGGAAATCCGCCGGAAAAAAGGGATTTCCGGCGGATTTGGCCGCCGGAAAAAGGGGCGCCGGTGATTCTTTTTCCGATGGTTTTTCCGGCGGATTTTACACGTTTCCGGCGGATTACGGCCGCCGGAAAATCTCCGCCCGTTTTTTAAAAAAATCTTGATTAACTTAAAAATTAATTAATTTTTTTAAAAAAAAATTCCGGCGGATATTGCCGCCGGAATTCCGCCGGAAAATTGCCTCGCCGGAAAATCTCTTTTTTTGAAAAGAAAATAATATTTTTAAAAAAAATAATTTTTTAAATACCGGCGGAAATATCCGCCGGAATAATATATATATATATATATATATATATTAAATATTTTCTTTTAAAAATTAATATTTTAAAAAAGAATTAATTTTTTTAAAAATACCGGCGGATAAATCCGCCGGAAATCCGCCGGAATATTATATAATAAATATTTTCTTTAAAAATTAATATTTTAAAAATAATTAATATTTTTTAAAAATACCGGCGGATTTGGTCCGCCGGAAATATATATATAATAATATTTTAGATTTATTTTAAAATTAATATTTAAAACCTGTATTTAAAAACTGCAAATCTGTACAATATTAAAACTGAAAATAAAAAGGCGAAATC
>NW_020203162.1:0-11642 GCF_001531365.2 Cynara cardunculus var. scolymus | reverse complement strand
CCGGCGGATTTCCGGCGGAAGTCAACAAAAGTTGACTTTTTAAAATACCGCCGGAAATCCGCCGGTAATCCGCCGGTAAAATTCCGGCGGAATATRTCCGCCGGAAATGCCCAGTTTTCTAGTAGTGAGCCTAATTAACACTCATGTGATGTTTGTGTGTATCTGTGTATTTCAAAGTGTGTTCCGTCACTTCTATTCTATGCCTATATCACCTCTTATATAGGCAATATTTACAAGGTAACTGAATCCTCTAAATATGGAAATAATCATTGTAGGAAATAGAACCGACACCATCCTTCAAGATTCAGTCTGCATGCACTACCATGCTCTAAGTGTAGTTATCCAGAGCATGGACTAGTCAGAGGAGTAGCTCATACAGAGGAACATTTCATGCAGAGGAGCTCTGTATCAGTAGAACACCCAAAGGTTCTGCATGTACTATGCAGAGGCTCTGTGTATGCGCTCAATGTCCGAGTACGTGGCATTTAGGGGCAGACACATGACTCTGGTCTTCTTGTCCTCTGTATTCGAGCACTCGTGCTTTAAGCCCGAGTAAGCGAGCTCTGTGTTCAAGAGCGCTTGCTCTCTATCCGAGTACACGAGCTCTATGTCCAAGTACCCGTGCTCTGGTCGCCTAGAGAGCCTCTTAGTCGTCCAGAGAGCCTCTGTGTGCTCTTCCAGACTTAGTCATTTTAAGCTCAACAGATCTCTAAATCTTCCATCCTTAGCCCATATTTCTTAATAAAACTTTTAGAGTAATTAGGATTAATGTAGGTCCTAACAAAATCACCATTGAATTGCTTACCTAATTATTCAAGGTACACGAAAGATTGTTGGTTGTCTTCGTGAATAATTTTTTGGACAACAAAAGTAACAAATAAACCAAATGGCCTTTGGCCTAGCGATATCGTAGTCCTTGGCCTCCTAGGAGGTTAGGGGTTCAAACCTCACCAAAGATGAGGAGGGTGTGTGAGTTTATTTGTTACATTTGTCGTATACATTATGTACTACAAAAAAAAGGAACGAATAAATTGCAAACAAGAACTAGCGAGGCGCTAGAAGGCACAGATTACAAACAAAAGTTACGGGGGAATTCAACCAAACTTCCCAACAAAAAACACCCTGTTTTAGATCTAGACTTGATCCAATAAAAGACAAAGTACTAGATAAGATTTGCAGTTTTCTTACCACTCTCCGTCTTCCCCTTATGGAGTTTCTCATTTTGTTGGTTCCACAATAACCAATGATAGGCAACTAGGATTACCTCAGTCACCCCCATTTCATATTACCGATCGCCTACTTGCTACATCACTACCCATAGGTCTTGAACTGAGTCCAGGGATGTTGGCCAAGAATTCCACCATTGATTTAGGTACGCCCCACCTCCCTAGTGGAGGAACATCGTGCAAAGAAATGATCCGTACTATCGGTGAAACACATAACATACACTCCTTTGCCTCAAATGTTAATGCCCCCTTTTAAGCAAAATCACATATGATTCAACCGTTTTTTTTATTTTCTGTGTGATTTTACACTAAAATTCGTGTGGTTTACGCGACTTTGGCTGCGGTCTCAGATCGCTGGTCAAGCCACCCGCACACCTCTGTGTTGACTATAGTCAAATTACGTGTGATTTTGCACGTGATTTGATTGTTATTGTATTATCTTATTTATTATCGTTCTTTGAACTTCCGTATATACATACATACAAAAATACATACATATATATCTATATATATATATATACATACATACATAAATATGTGGGGTGAAGCCATCCTCTCTACATGTTATATCATGGATAGAGCCCATAAAAACCTATATGAAACCCCACATCGGTAGTTATAGATAAGATTTGCACACTGACTTGAAATTCTGATGTGTATAGGACTCTAGCTAAAGCTTACGAAAATAGGTTTGGACTCAAAATTATTGTTATCTTTTATATTCAAAACTCTAATTTGGATGATAACACAATTTCAGGTTGTTTTGATTTTTATTTTGTATTTAGTATTTGGTTACTTGAATATAGCTAATTATTAATTGTAGAATTTATGGTTGCATAGTACTCCATAAGATTATCCACAGTGAAATTGGAAGCACATTCCAATTCAGTGTTTAATGTATATTTTTGTTCTTATCTATACTATATTTAGGGGTGAACACGGGTTGGGTTGGGTGGTTTATGACGTTTTTACAACCCAACTCAATTACGGCGGTTTGAAAATTCTCAACCCAACCCAACCCATTCAAAAGTATAACCCAACCCAACCCAACCCTTGCGGGTTAGRGCGGGTTGGGTTGGGGTGGCGGGTTACTAAAACACATAAAATTGTCAAATGAAATATGATAAATAATACTAAAAGTATACCAACAAAGTCATTAGTTATTATAATCATCCAAAAATATATATAAAGACTAAATCCTCAAGTCTTGAAATCAATTTTCGAAAATCAAAAGTTTGATACGAGCAATAGACTTCCCATTTCCATATGTTAAATGCTCAATCAAGTACAACYGTCTTTGACCTTCCCGACTCCGATGTTGCATTCTCCTTGAGCTTGTCTACAATTCAAAAACAACATTAAACAATTATTAATCTCGATTTTTGGAGATTTAGGAGTATCTTCCATTGCTCCTATACATCGTCAATTAAGATCACATTTTCAGAAAAATAAACCAACAAAATAGGCAACAAAATAAATCAATAAACCAATAGAAATACACACACAATTAAACTAAATACTGACAGTTAAATTAATAGCTAAGTGACTAAGCATCCAACAATGAACATTTTCTTCTACAATGAACAATTAAATTCTTAAATTAATACTGCAATTGCATTGAAAAAGAAGGTTCCTTTACTTGCTTACGGGACGATTTCTGTTTAGTGGTTACTTGCTGAGTTGATGTGAGTACGACGGAGGGAGACGGCGACGGAGGGAGACGACGACGGAGGGAGACGACGGCGGAGGGAGACGACGGCGGAGGGATTAGATTTAGGAGAAGGAGACGGTAGGTGGAACCGGCGAACCGCAAGCAAGCAAGAAAGGGAGTAGAGACGTAGGAGAAGGACTGAAGGAGACGGTAGGTAGGGTTGTGTTTATCTAATTGAGTTAATTTCTAAATCTAAATTATCTAATTGTTATTTTTGTTGGGCTGTTGGYTTGCTTGTACTTGGGCTAAGAGTAACACATAAGATTTAAGTCAAAGAAGGCTTAAGAATTATTGGGCTAAAAATTTTAATACCAAATTTTCAAACAAACATGAAACACTTTGTTAATTTTTGTAAATATCACACACACACACACATATATATATATATACACATAATTTATAAAAAAAATATACATTAGCGGCGGGTTGGCGGTTTGGGTTGGGTTACGTTATGCCAACCCAATTTCAACCCTTCTAATTAGCGGTTTGGTGGTTAGCGGTTTGGTGGTTTAGCGGTTTGGCGGTTAGGTTTAATCGGGTTGTTAGCGGTTTGGGTTGGGCAGGTTTCGCGGGTTGACGGTTTTTTGTTCACCCCTATGTGTAGCCTCAATAGACTTATGGAATTTATTTACTAAATTCATTTGTGACATTGGACATTATTTCCAACAAACTCCCACTCGTACAATTCACAGTGAATCCTAGTAAGGTACAATAAATTAACATAAGGTATGCCATCCCGATGACAAGTACTATATTCTAAAAATCATATGATAAGAATAACAACCCCAATAAGTGATCCAATATCCCTTCATTCTATGATATCCTGTTGAATGTATGACATGGAGTATTGTCAATCAAACATTCAAAATTATGTTTCTTGATCGAGATTCATGTTGACCACATAACAGACTGTACTATTGATCATCTATCATCTCAGCCCGAGCATGGCCATGCGTTTCTGTGTCATCACGCAATCCTCAATGCGCCCATGGATATTTCTTCCCCCATAATAGGCGGAAGGAACGAATGAACTTCAAGTACACAGAGCTTGGTAAACAGATCGGCTGCATTTTCTTCTGATGTAACTCTGCTTACTTTGATGTCACCTTCTTCGACAACCTTCCCAATGTAGTCATACTTCCTGAGTATGGTGCTGATGACCCCTCAAGTACTTTACCAACCTACCCCTTTATTTTTTCTAACCCTGAGCTATCTTATGCTCAAACCTCTTCTTTTTCAGATCCTTTCTATGAAGAATTGCCAGCCATGGAAGAAGAATACAACATGGCTGATGATGTCATGCTGATTCTCCCGGGAGCTATGAATCAAGAAAACGCCAGTCCTTTTCTTGCTTCCATCCGCCTATTACCCCTGATTCGATTCCTAGGATTTTGTGCACTTGCTCACGCAAGCTTTTGCTAGTAAGAGCTGACTGCCCAACCCGAGAATAGGGGCCTCATGAGGTAGTAGAGATTGTCTTGATCAAAATGGACCAAGTCCATAAAGACATGCCTCTCAGGGATGACCTTTCCTCTGACCTCGAGCCATCAAAGTTGAAGTCAATGACGTGGAGAAACTACTATCTGCGGTGCAAGCCGATGTACGCACCAACGCTGAGGTTATATATGCTCTAAACGGCAAAGCCGATGAAATGCATGCTCAACTTACCAAGCATGGTGAGATGTTTGAGCAAATACTGGATCTTCTTCAACGTCCAGTGCCAGTTCATGCACCCTCCTTAACAGCTGAGGATCGCCTATTGCTGGATCAAGTGCTCAAAATTGGTCTTCTTCAAGCTCAATCTCTGACCGAGATTGAACAACGAATGAATATCGCTGTTGTAAGTCTTGATGACCTCACCTCTCGTCTTGCTAATGACAAAGAGTGGGGAAAAGACTTAGCTGCTGTTGTTCCTACAACACTAGTTGATGCTGATGCTCAAGTTGAAAGAGCTAAAGTAAATGAAGCTGATGCCATCACTTCCCATGAAGCTGAAGCTGAGGAAATTGATGATATCATCATAGTTGATGCTCAAGACGAAGACCTTCCTATCACCTCTGCAACTGATGTTGGTGATAAGGAAGATGAATATTATGATGAAGATGATGATGATGATGATGATGATGATGATGAAGATGATCCTCTTTCCTTTCCTGATGCTGGAAAAGATCTTCGTGGTGATGATGATGAAGACGACGATGACGACGACTTCACCATTCAATACCACAACAAACCAGCTAGCGCCCTAAAAGGAGTCTCTCTCAGGGATCAATATCCCAAGGGAGAATGAGAAGGAAAAAGAAAAAGAGACTTCTGCAAAGAACCAGAACACCTCCTGCAAAGACAAAGGTGTTGCTGAAGAAGGAAATACGAAATTTCTCTTCAAACCTATCAATCCTAAACAATATATTGAATCCTCTAGGTTTGCCGTCGTCACTTCTCTCTATCAATTCTATTCTAATATTCCTTCCATTACCTATGGTCGTCTAGAGGAATGGGTACCTGAAAACCCAACTTCTAGTGTTCGTGGCGACCAACAGATGACTCAGCTTAAGGAGTCACTCGACCAAACTAGAGTAAAAATTCCTCTTCGTACCTCTAATTGTGGTGAGTTCTATTTCTTTACATAAGCTGAAAGACTCGAAGCTCTCAAGGCTGAGAAAGAACTCTAAATTCAACGTCAACAGACTGAGGATAGCCTCAAGCTGGCCAAGTATCTTGCCTCTCAAGTTCTTCCAAAGAAAATGTCTAAAAAGATGGTGAATGTTGTCAAGGCCCAAGCTAAATTGCTCTCAATTGCATAAGATGAACGTCAAAAAGCAATGAAGCTGAATGCACGAGACAAGAAATGGAGTGAAGGTCACCTTAACAAAAGAATCAGTCCCCGTCCCATCACTAACGTCACAATCAGTGGTCGTAGGAGAGATGGTGGAATGATTATCTTCATGCATATCATCAGAGACAACCTTGACTCAATCATCGAGTACCCTGCCTAACTTGGACGATATGGCTATGACGAATGGTTGGAAATCTGCCAAGCCATTTAGTACTCGAAGTCAAGACACAAGCCGATAATTAAAGACATCCTCAGCGAACTGATCAAGAAGATGTCTAAATATGTTGTTGTACCTACAAAGCTGACGTTGAAGAAAGGTGGAAGTTGAAATTCTTCAGATCCTAATGATGGACCAACTCTAAGGAACGAACTCCCTGGAGGGAGTCCTAAAGGATTCGAAGAAGCCAAACATCTCTATGCTGAACCTATCTTTGCCAACGAAGGGTCCTTACACACCCAACTCTATGCACCTAAAGCCTGAGTTTGGATTCATGTTCCTTAACTATGATGGCAAACACAATTTTCAAAGAGTGTCTGAGCTCCGTCTCTGTCCTATAGAACATCTTGATTATCTAAGATATTGGTTGGACAATAACCTTATGTTGAGATGATAGACTGCAAGATCAGAAAAGGATTTCTACGTCGAAAGATGCTTGGAGAAGAAGTACCTGGTTATATCAACTTCAGCGACTTGGATTAGTTAGAATTTTCTATCTTGTAAATCTTATCTTTCATTATAAGTCTTATCTTTCTATGTCTTTTTCTTTTGTGTACAACTTATATGTAATAAGTCTAGAATGTACTGTTGTAACACTTGTATTCCTCCTTTTGAATAATATAAGTATTTCATCAGTATCACTAAAAAATATCCCTGAAAAGAGTAATAGGGACATATGTCTATGAGTTCCAGTAAGCTCTTACATTCACTGAAAAACTTCAGTCAGTGAACATGCTTTCAGTTTCAGTTTTCCTTCTTGTACTTTTTCTTAAACTTGTAACTTGAGAAAACTTACATAGTAAAAACTATATCACTAAAAAAAGATCCCAAAATAGCTACAAGGGACATGTACTTTACGTATAACTTTTTCTTACTATTTTCCTTACTATTATACCTTATAAGTTTTGAATTACTGGTTTATTCTTGAATATTATTATTTTCTTGAGAATGCATGATCCAATAAGAGTTTGTTTTCGAACACAGTACCGTCCGATGAGAGCCCTTAGTGGTCATGCCTTGATCAGTGAGGAGTTGGTTATTATTTATGCTTCGTCTAATGAGGACTTTATCAGACACAGTCTTGTCCAGTGAATACCCTTTATCGGACATAGAGTTTTCTAGATTGGGCACCTCATCACCCAAGTGTTGAACAGTTTAATAGTAAAGACACCCAATGTTGACCGGATTGAGATTATCGATCAATCCTTATCTGGTGAGGATGCTCATCGGACAACTTAACATCCGGATTGAACTTTTATATTATAAGTGCTGACCGATGAGAATTGTTACCGAACATAGTGTTGTCCGATGAGAACGTATCCGAACAAAGTGTTGACTGGTGAGAATTATTACCGGACATAGTGTTACCGGTGAGTATGTTTATGTTGATTCTCTCTCTCTCTCTTTCTTTGATTTGATGATAATCCCTTTTTCCTATCGAAGTATTATGTTTATGTCTATTCAATTCCAACGATCATCACTGAGTCTATTCAGTGATCACTGAAACATGTATTGTAATCCTACATCGACAGCTATACTTCATGAAGACAAAACTCACACCCAAGAACCTTTAGCGAATGTTGAAGACTGAATCTGAAGATTAGTGACTTGTGCGTTTGTGATCTGAAGCGTTATTCAGTGATTATAATCTGGTCAATATATGTATGAAGAATGCACAAGCCTCAGTGAATGTTGAAGAGACCTCCAGCGTCATTCCAGCATTCAGCGATCAAATAAAGCTTTCCATGCATGATTGTTTTTGTCTTGTCCTTCCACACACAATGGACAAACCAATACCCTCTTAAGAGTATCGTACTTCAAGGAGCCGATTAGTCGACTCTAGTGCCCACCAACTCCATGAAAGAATGTCTGCTCATGAATAGACAATAGTACTATTCACTGTAGCAAAGGGCAAGCTTTCCTTTAAACGCTTGACACATATTATGCCTCTTCTGAATTGCATTTAATGAAATTGGTGTAAATAGCTGAGTGCTCTCTTCATTCATGTACACACACAAATGCTGCCTTTCAAGCAAGTTAGAATTTCTCTTTAAATTATAAGACACATACCCAAGAAGAACACATCTCTATCTTATTTATTTCGACAAATCTCTTATATTTGCTAAGTGTATCTGTGTGTATTTCTAGATTGTTTTAGATAGTTTTTTCTTTACCTTTTCTATTCCCCAAACAATCTGTAAAAATCTGTATTGATCATTCTTGATCAATATATATTTTTAAAAGTGAAAGTTACTATGTTTGTATTCATTCCCCCTCCCTTCTACTAACCAATCACCTCTAAACTCTTGTAGATCCAACTGGGACCAACAATTTACCTTTTAAGTATTGTCCAGGTTGCATATATTGTCCGATAAGAAAGGATCATCGGCCATAGGGTGGGTCGATCAGGGGCAGTTATTGCTCAAGTCTTATGAAATAAAACAAGTTGTTTTCACAAAATGTTGTTTTACAGTTTCAAGCTGTTTTATGTTGAGAAAGGGTATTTTGTATCATTCAAATGTGGTTTATAAATTGAGAAAGATATTGTG
The DNA here is from genome assembly GCF_001531365.2 of Cynara cardunculus var. scolymus. NCBI lineage: Eukaryota > Viridiplantae > Streptophyta > Magnoliopsida > Asterales > Asteraceae > Cynara > Cynara cardunculus. Next base: position 3,103 of record NW_020203162.1, on the reverse strand, counting down.
TTTCTTTCAAAGCTAATGAGAAGAGAAATGTATCTTTGAAAGAAAATACTGAAATGAGAATGAAAAGTGAATTTAAGAACTTGAGAAGTTCTTGAGATAAAGTTTCTGATATGAAACTTATTTTGAAGCCATTATTGGCTAAAACTACAAATTTATCTATAGATTTGAGGTGGAAACATGGGTGGCATATCAAAGAGAGGTGTACCATGGGGTAAGGGTGGCATATCAAGGAGAGGTGTACATTTAGATACGGGTGGCATTTGTGTGTGTGGTTACTATTATAGCTCTTGCTATCACATCCGGAAGATGCGATAATTATGAGTCAACATTTCTTTGTTACATGAAGACTTAAGAATATTGTTGGAACCCAGATACTCTTAATTTCCAGAAAACACAGTTGATAAATAATAAGAATGAAATACAAACAGTGTATCGAAGATGATTAATCGAAATATTCAAAATATATAAGAACGGTGAAAGGACTTGAATATGTCGAATGCTTTTATTAGATGAAAGAAAAGAACAATCAATCTAAAAACCGTATTCTCACAATAAAATAGGTATAGTATAAGTCGGCATTCTCAAGTAATTTGAAATTGAGGAGGAAGCCTCCCTATATACGCCTATGTCTAACAACTATGCTATAATTAAGGCTTGAATCTCTGAGTTGCAGAGTCCGCGTCCTTATCTTTGACTTCCTTTGAAAAGTGGAGCAGACTAGGTCAAGCCGCCTTAAATCTGTTAGACGCTTACGAGAATGTCTGGACTTGCATGCGCGTTCCATGGAGAAGGTGACCAGAAGCTCTGCATGTACTGTACAGAAGCTCTGCATGTACTATGCAGAGGTTCTGCATATGCAGAGTCTCTACATGTACTATGTAGAGGCTCTGCATGTACTATGCAGAGGCTCTGTGTCTTGGAGTTGTAGCTTTGCATCAAGCGCTTATGCTTTTTGGCGCATAAGGCTTGATCGTCCATGGAGATTGAGCGCGGGCTCTGTATGAATAGAACCTTCACTCTTTGAATAAGAGCTCTGGTTCTTGACCTCTTATGTATGAGAGCTCTTAGTCCAGACCGCTTCAATAGACTAAGTCCTATTGACTAGAGTAAGAGACTTCTTACTTACACTTTCACAAGTTGGGGTCTAACAATCTCCCCCTAAGTGTAAATAAGACAGGCTCTTACTTGAATTGAAAAACATAAGTCTAGTCAAAGCCATAGGTTAAAAAGGAACCTCTGTTTTACATTAACTATCTAGAAAGTACAATACGATTGAAAGGAAATTACATTGACTGAAAAGATAGAAAAAATGCTTACAAAAATAAAGTCTAGATGTGTTGAAGTTTGATGAACCTCCTAAGAAGTTCTCGAAACTCCAGCATGTTATGAATTGACCTTAAAATAATTTTTTCTCTTTCTTTTGCTCCAGGGGAGGTAGCTCTGCTTCTGATTAAATGATCTCTGATGTAGCGCAAGGTAGAGTTTGAATACTTGTAGTTCTGGTCATCTCGAAAAAATATCTTCTTTCCTTGTGCATTTCGAAAGACCACCCCACCTCTGGTTCCACTAACACGGTCCATGAGGGAATGCTATTGATGCCCTGCAGATCTTCATTTGGTGCATTGACACTCAATTGATCCACTCCCAGGTCCAGAGCTAGTTGAAAATCAAACTTGCATCTGAAGTCGAGTAGGTCTGTCATTGTCTGTCGTATCGCAGAATTGGCCACAACATATTTAAGCCCCTTATCCTTCTTGTGATTCGTGAAGAAATACAGAGATAGAAGGTCCTACAGATTCAGATTTATAAGATGGCAATCTGTGAACGTGCAGATCTGTCTGCGAGACCTCTCCACCATATACTCATGGAAGACGATCTGATTGTGTGCGAAGGTACGTTTCTTGATATACAGGATTTGCTTGATTCCATCGACAAAATGGACTGCAGAGATAGGCTGTGCGTAGCGGTTTAAGAACTTCTGCCTGATGTTTTCTCTTGGGCCATTGGATGGATACTGATCTTGATGACCGGTGTCTCCTCTCGCAGGTTGTAAAGAAATTGGTAGATGTCTTTGTTGTCTGCTTTGTCCTTTATTGGCTTGTCTGGGGGTGTTGGCTTCATCATTGCATCCATACCATCCTTGATCTTCTGAACTCGATCAGAGGGATGTTTGGTGCTCCGAGGCCTGCTTCTTGTGCCTTCTTCTGTTCTTGTTGGTTTGACAGGGACCCTCTGCCTCATAGCCGGAGTGACTACTCTGGTCCCTTGAGTAGGGACCCTAGCTCTGTGCGTGTTTCTTTTTGGTGGAGGAGCAGCTACTGTGACGCCTTCAAGAAGAACAGCAACAGGCATGGCCATTAGTGATGGATCGGCTACATTCACTACTACCACCTCTTCTTCTTGCCTTCTTGTTGTTGGAGCACCTGTGTCCATGCCATACTCTGTTGAGGAAGACAGAGCCGCTTCTGAGTCAGATGAGATGTAGACGGATAGGAGTTCGATTACGTCTCATTCTTTTGTCGCCCTACTGGCTCTGCTTGGGATGCCATGGGCATCTTTCCCTTTCGAAGCGCCTCTACATGCGCTGATGCTGGCTGACTTTGTGCACTATGCCTTGAAGAATCTTGCTCTGGCTGGTGTGGGGCAGAGGCAGATGGAGTAGAGGGGGCAGCCCTTGGTGTGATAGTTGGAGCGGCGGTGGACTGCTTCTCCCCCTCTTGACGATTTTGAGTACCAGACAGGTCTGAGTCCTCATCATCGTCAAACCTTCTTCGCTTGGACACCTCGGCACATGGAGTTGGGTCTATTCTTCTTTTCGGCCTTTGCTCTTCTGCTTGGTGGCAAAGATTTGATTTTTGCTTCAAAAAGCTTGAGAAGCTCTTCTACAGCGTCCCCAAATTGTTGAATCTCCATGTCCGTATGATAGTGGAAGGCAGCCAGGGAACGCAGTATTGATTCTGCTGCCTCCGTGGCTTTGCTATTGAAGTTCGATGTAAAACTTGCCACCTTCTGGAGGAGTCTGTCACCCGGAGCATTCATTGCCCCCTGTGTGACATAATCTACAGGTACATTGAGAGGGATGAGCGCCTGGGCATCATGAGAT